>NC_135773.1:2539002-2547491 GCF_028453695.1 Augochlora pura | reverse complement strand
AGAAGAAGTAGCGAAAGACGGAGTTAACGGTACCTGCGTTGTTACACAAAGAAGCACCGAAGCGTTGTTTCTTTCTTTGTTTTTTCCTAGACGCAACGCGAACGAGAATGACATGTGGGTAACGGGGTCTGAAACGAGGTGGTCGAGAAGGGCTGGGAGGGGGGGAGGGAGGGATAAAAAAAAGGAAAAAAAAAAATACGCGAAGCTGGTCCCTGGCAGTTTTCCGGGCGGCCTTCATTATTAACGGTTAATTACATTTTTGTACCTAGCTGCTAGTTTTGTACTAGTTTTGTAACTTACCTCACCCGCCGGACATGCTGTTATTGCATATTTTAAGCGGTTGTTAAAACGGAAGGTTGGTCGATCACTGGCACGTGCTCGCTTGTCATGACGCGGTTGGTAGAATCGATGATCGTCCCGACGCTAGCCTCTGCTTTGTGTGGTAAATACGACCGGGAACACGGTGAACAAGTTTTTTTCCGTTGATCTCTGTTTCCGTTTCGGTTCAAAGGAAGTTTTGACACAACCGAGTCAATTATCGCCTACAGTTGTATTTACTCGTAAAAATCGGTCGATACAATTTTCCTAGGGTAAAACCGCGACACGGTTCCGCGCGGCATCGTTGCCGCGCTCGCGCTCGTCTTTCGCGGTTACGTTTCGGAATACGATTCGAGGGGGAAAAATAAAACGGCGTTGCGCGGAGACGCCGCGCGATTGCGCTGATCCTAGATGGAACGCGCGAATGTCGCGCAGCGCGTGAAATCGCGCGAAAAACGAAGACGCGTCGGAGAAGAGGGTTGCGATTTAGGACCGCGTATTATTTTTCCCGCGATCTCGCGGAATTTCACGCGACGCGCGACATTCCAGCGTTTCCAGTTTCGAGTTACCGCGGCCCCGCGTCCTGTACATAATTTTCGGTTGTGATTATCATATTCTGCAGATCACGAAGCGGCGTATCGAGGTTCCACCTGAGATGATCGTGGGTGCTCCGACGAACCATTTCAGCGATGAAGGAGGAAACGCTGGGAAAACGATACGGGCGTGCTCCGAACTCGTAATCCACAGAGCGACTCGTATTGTTGAAATTATAATTATATATATGGAGGATCTAGTCGAATCGGGCTCTCGGAACGTGCGAGCGAACTCGTGTTACACGACGCACGATTTCGTCCGTTCAGTTTCGGATACTGAAAAAAAGAAAAGACAGGTGACCGACGTTTCCGTACGAATTAAGCAAGCATTGTTTTCGATGTACCGTAATGCACTTGCTCGACTTTATCGGAACCGAGAAACCACTGATTTTGTACGCGACACGCGTATTCGTTGGTAAAACGACGTTGTCCAAAAAGTGTCGCGACACACGCCTCTCCCGAAAGTATTTCCTTTGACCGTGGTCGTCGAGATCAATTTGATCGTTCCAACGCCTGACGCGGGGCGAATCGATTGTTTCCATTAATTGCACGACAACTTCGATCCAGTGTGTAACATAGAGACCATGCAACAAAGGAGTTGCCGCGAAGGGAGGCGTATCTCGCGACATTATCCTCGGGTTCATTTGCCGTCGACGTTCGATAATTATAATTTTGACAATATCTAACACGGAGACGCGCAAATGCCTGCGCGTGATCGCGCGCGAATAATTCCTCCAGCTGCGAACGGGAAACGAAATGGCGTCATTGTTAATCGGTCGCGACGAAAACGAAAAACCAAAGAGATCCGGGGCGGACGAGCGCGTTAGATACCACGAAGATATCGTTTGATCGCTGAAATGTTCGATCACACGTAAGCAATCAAAACATGAATTAATTCATAAGGCGGATTGTATAGGATGCAAGCATGCGTTGCAGCGAGATGTTACCTGTTATATTTATACACATGTTAAATCAGAGAATATGTCGCGTCGGCGCGGTGTATGTCTTGCCGTTCGAACGAGATAACTGAATTTCAGCGACCGTGCTATGTAAATATACGCAGAGAAGGGAAACCGTGCGCGTTTGTAAATATGCGGAAACCGCGTGCTTTCATCCTTGGGACACTGTTAAAACAAGAAATCTGCGAGAGAGAGAGAGAGAGAGAGAGAGAGAGAAAATATATAAGCGAGAAACGATTAAAAATGGGACTCGGGAATCGAGACGGTGGGGGATCATGGAATCAATTCTGGTTGTCCGAGCGCATTAACGAGTGTACTAGATACGTCGTGATATGACTTTGACGATAACGGTACAATATTAACGATTATTGTCCTAGAGAATAGAAATAGTAAGATGATATTCCAATAATAAACGGCGAGATCGTAGATTATCGCAAATTTCACTCGATGTTGCGACTCGAAGGCTTTGTATTCATTTATCCTGTCCTTGTTAGCTGACCGCGGAGAAAAGAGAACAAAAAAACACGTTGGATGCGAGCACAGGTTTTTACGGACACGTTCATTTTTCTTATTACAGTGAAAATAATCGGAATCGGGCCGGCGGCGTAGAACGTTTATTTGTTGATCAGCAACGAATCATTCATGATTTCTCCAGAAAAGTCTACAATTATTGTGCCATTTTTTGATTAAATATAATGCAATAAAATTTTAAATATACATTATTAAACGAATCATGGTGTATTTTATTGGGTGCGCACAAAAGACTCTCCGCCGCCATTCAGCAGCGACGGAAACTCAGCAACCGGGGTTTTATTGAAAAAGGCTGGGGCTGTGATGCCCTGAAACCGACGCATCGATTTTTAAGCCATCTATGAACCCTTTGGCACTTCAAGTCACGTCGATGCCCTGAACGCAGAAATCATGGTAAGACTGCATCGTGCATGCAACGACTGCGCCACGTTCAATCAATTATCTTCGATATCGCCGGTCACGAAAGTTTGTATTAGGTCGTTCGGAAAGTCGTTTCGTTTTTTTCTTGGTGGAAATGAAACACAATAGATTACTAAACAAAAACTATTGCAAAGAATCGAACAAAATTCTTAGCAAACAAGACTCACTATATCAGTTGTCCAAATATATAATGATTGTGCAGCTTAAGCGTGAAGTTGGCTGTGAAAAAATTAAGTCCTTTCTTGGGAAAAAACGAAATTACTTTCCGAACAACCCATTATATTTGCGCAACGGTTTTACTAGAATTGTTGCGTGAAAAATTATGTTCACGTTAAAACTGTCCGTCGTATAAAACATTCAATTGATTTCAGAACTATTTGTTATATAAAAGACTCAATTTACCTCAAAACTGTTTGTTATATAAAAGATTCTATGTACTTAAAAACCATTTATGTATACTATACACAAAGACTCCATGGGACATCGCGTAAAAATTAATAGTATGCAAGGTTTCCACATGAAAACACAAACAAGTTTAAATGGATTTCTTAGAAGTAGGTGGGGTTAGATTTTATAAATTATGTGTGTGAACATTTGAAATTAATTAATTGCAAAAAACGAAACTTGTTAACGATTCTATTAGGCTTCAGATGAACCGAAGGACTCGTCGTGGTTTGCCTTGCGTTACTCGTGTATAATTCCCAGTTCATTCATAGTACTCCAATTGATGCTGAAAATGATTATTTAAAAATCATCCGGGGTAGTTTCTTTACTTATAGCCAACAAAGTTGCGCGCGTTCGTGGCCCCTTTTTTTCCCAGACATTGGCCAGAAAATGTAGGTCACGCGACGAAGGAGTTTTCAAGCCAGTGGTTACATAAACGCGCCTTAACCCTTGCTTTTACATGCACACGCAATAAGTATGGCCGCTGGCATAACTTATTATAATCTTTTATCTCTCTTTCACCGATCAGTTCGTTCATCGACCGCCTTCATTTCGAATGACGCGTCCGACTAATCGAAACAATCCAAAATTAAAGTGCACTAATTAGGAAAACAAACATTTTTAATATTTTCAAGGTATTTACGCTATCCAAAATAGTTACGTGATATATCGAATTGCACGCATAATTAATTGTTTATTAAATAGCTTTTAGCTACCCGATAGTATTATAATTAATGTTTAATTATACACCGTAATCATTATATAAAATAATTCTTTGTTTAGCATATACTTGATCGATCCCCATGTTAAGCTGGACAGTTATGCTTCGTGTTTGAGGGAAACATTTGAATGACTAATAAATAATACTTTAATAATAGCGAGTTGCGAATGAGCATCGTTATTGTGCCCGTCCTGACACCGACTGGTACTACTTACTTGGCGCAGCAACCATTAGTCAATACCCCGACTATTAGTCGATACAGAGCGTCGCTGGTTCGCCCTGTAAACGCCGCCATATTGCTGGAACAGGGTCGAAAACCCCCCTCATCGAGCGGTTTCCTGGAAAATGGTAAGCTCGGCGGGAACTTCTGGTAATGTCGGGTTTTCTGTAACCTCGCACCATTGTTTTCTGTATCAACAAAAGAATTTTTCTGCGCTCGGCTTGTCCCACTTTTGCGCTTCCAGTGGAAAACCATCCTTTTCATCCAATCCCTTTCTTTTGTTTATGCGATTGTAACTCGCGAGCCACACCGGAATGTCGATAAATCATGCGTATTATGTCATTTGCGGGGGTCCACGTAGGAAAGAATTAAATAACGGAGTGGGGGCATCTTTTAATCTTATTCTAAATTCAACGATTTATTTTTCGTTCCCTTTTCTGTTAGCCCTTCCGCTTTTGAGAATAGCCTCCCTCCCTTTAGGTTTGGCCGCGCAATCTGAGGGACACTTTCAAAACAGATTCAGGATAGATTCGGATCAGTTTTAAAACAGATTTAGGATTGATCTAAGCCACATTTAAGGCCGATTTAAGAAAGAATTAGGTCAGGTTTAGGACAGTATTAAGGCAATTTTAAGACAGTTTCAGGTTAGCTATAACGCAGACTAAGGGCAGCTTTTGGACAGATTTAGGGCATGTAAGGCGGTTTTAAGGCAGTTAGCGCAGATTTAAGGCAGATTTATAGCAAATACAGAATAATTGGGCAAGTTTTCGGTGAGATTTAAGGTAAACTAAGGATACATTCAGGACAGATATAGATCAGTTTTAGGACATATTTAATACAGATGTAGTACAGAGTCAGTATCATTTTAGAACAGGTTTAAGGCATACCAAATCAAACGATGGCGGGTTTGATACAAAAGGAGACGGGATTAATCTAAAGGGAGTGAAGTTAATACAAAAAGGGGGCGAATCCTGTACAGAGGAAATCAGCGCCAATACAAAGGTGGCTGGGGTCATTGGTCCTATACAGTTCAGCTGAGCCGTTCTTCATACACTGTACGAAATCAATGCACTATCCTCAGAGCATGGTGTGAAGTTACTACTAATTGGTTGAGTTTCTTACTAACAATGACATTTCAAACATTTCTTAAACTAATCAATCCTTTACGTCCTTTAACAGGGTTATTTATCAGTAACATAACTTTGCGAATAATTCGCTAAACACTGCTGAAACATGGAATTATTTAAATTACAATTATTAAATTAAATAAATTATTAAAATTTAAAGAACAAACTATTAAATTATTGTTAATCTTTACTGTAGATTCTAATAATCTTTACTCCAATCTATTTACTATCTACTTAGTATTTTGAATGTAAAAAATTAGTTGATATTCTTCACACATTCTGCAATAAGGATGAACAACGTTTTCCTTAAAATTATTACTAAAATTATTTCTGAAGAACCCCTTATTTCCCGGAGTTACAACAATTCTTATACACTGTGTGTACATATTATATGTATCCACTCTTAACATTTTTATTTAAATGAAAATTATTAAAAAAAGTCTATTAAGGAGGATCAATTTTACGAATATTCCGAGCATCGAATCCAATCATCGTCGCCGATTGTAAAGTGTTATAAATTAATCTCTATCGTGATATTATATCCATAATAGACCAACGCGTTAATTATTCGAGATATTTAAATGGTAGTTTAGGAAATGGTCGTCGCCTAGATGCACGTAACTACCTCTGTGCAAATCGATCGGTACTACTAGCGTGATCATCGAACGGTCGATGCTCGCGGACAACTTTTTGACTTGACGCCAGACCAATCAGTGCTGGCGTGCATTAGTTGCCGGCGTTCCTTTCCTTATCACGATAATGGCTCCTCGCTCGATAAGACTAGACTATCATAAATTCGCCGGCCTTTGTCATTCGTCGAGCTCTGCTCCCGTGCTCCTCGAGAACCGGCTGGGCCAGCGGCGGGGGAGGCGACTTTTTGTCGCGGCTCCAACCAGGGATTCCGACAAATTCCGCCTGATTTGTCTATTAATACGTCGTTAGGCTAAGTGGCGCGGGGGGGCAGGGACGAGCGGAAACACAGGGGTGAGCGGCAGGAAAGAGGAACTGGAAGGGAAATGATTGCTGGCTAAGGAGACCAGGTAACAGAGTTAATGTCGCATTACGGCGTAGACTGCACAAGAACGTGGATTGTTCCGGTGTGTACCGGGGCCAGGATAAGACCGTCGGAATGACGGAGACCAGCGAAGAAGCCAGAGTAAGAGAACCAGAGAAGTATTTCTGTCTGTGTATACTTGGTTGCACCTGCTCTGATTAGACGTGTTCCGCACTTGCTTAGCGATACGATTGCCCGATAACAGGCCAAATTGCCACGAAAGATCGTAGATATAATCGAACATTCCGTTTCGCATAAACGGGAAACAAATTGGCAGCGTTCCTCTTGGATCGCTACCCCTTAGATCCCGATAAGATAACCGCGACCACTACTCGACGGTTTATAAATTTTCAGCGATCTCGTGTCCTCCTCCTGACCTCGAGACTATCCGGGCTCTTACACACGCCCGATTATTCTAATCACCGATCTATCCTTGCACGTAAGAAACTCGTTATTCCCGTATAGAAGCATGAAATGGGATTGCCTCGTGATCGATCAATTGATTCGGTGCATGCTCGTCGGACATCAGCCGAATTCAATATCAAAAAGACGCGTCGCGTCGCTTCCGTGAGTAATACGAAGGATCATTTTGGTAACTATGTCGGGTTTTCTACAGCTCTATTTGTATTGTCGATAAACTAACGTTTATAAAGCAATTTACGAAGCAGTGGTATAGTGTAATATATTGTTATGAAATTCTCTGAACGCAGTAAAATTATTTCTAAAATATATTTTTCGAGGATTACGAAAACTTTAATACTATAGTTTCTGTTACAAATGAAACAAAATTTTACAGGTCGGATTTGTAATATTTCTGAAATTTATTATAGAGAACCGAGCATTCATTTATTTACTTGTTTATTTTGAGTTTTAAGCGACTTTACGTTTTACATTTTTTTCTACGTATTTAAAACATTTAAAAATATCGAAGACGTCGCTATACATAGTGAAACGCTAAATAACGTTTGCATTCTTTTCTTCTAAAACCGTGCAAATATGCCACTTATCGGAGCACGCCTAACCCAGTTTGGCATGCGTGCTCATAGTTTGATATAATGCAAACTCTCATGACACGATAATTTTCCGTAACAAAATTACTCTGTTAGCGTGGTAGTTGCAAAACGCTTCACGGGGTATTTTATGGAGTATCTTGAGCGACCTAAAGGGACTTCGGGCTTTCACGAGGAAAGTTACCCCAACGTTCCGGAGCCATGGCAACGAACTCCGTCAGGTGTCAAGTGACATATTAATAGTGTTTCCTGCGGGATGATTTATTATCAAAATATATTATACATGTTTTCAGCTCCAGTAATCGTCGACCAAAGATTTTGTTGGAATATGTTACAGCGGATTCTAGTAAATCACAGCTACTATTACGGTGCAGTATAATATAATATAATAGATCCTCTAACAATTTGGCCAATGTACGGTTAATCTACTACAATAAATCATGGTACATTTTAGATTCTGATAGCCTTCGTTAATGTGTTTAATAACAGATGTTATCATGAATTAATCTAATAATATATGCTCGTGCAACATGCAATTACATGCATACTATAGATTTTTATTATTAAAACGTGAAAGATTCGTAATGAAGAGCAAAATAAGTCAAATTCGCGTACTATAAATATTGTAATATTTTGATTTCGTAGAAAAATTTGTGTTCTACAATAATACTATTTATTTAGACAAATCACTGTTTAAATATGAAACGAAACTTTCGATACGTAAAACGAAGACTACGAAAGTTAGATAATATAGTAAATTATAAATCTTCCACTTTTATTTGACTACGTTTTTGTGGTACTTGCACTGTGCAATCAGACAAGGTAGGCTAATTAGGATATAGGTTTTACGCGTTTGCAACATTTTTAAAAATGCTAAAATTCAATGACTGATCTTTAGAAACATATAAGAAGGTTTTTATCATCACTGCATAATAACTTCTATTTGTATAAAAATTCATTGTATAGTAAGACTAAAAAAAATATTACATTTTGTAAGAGTTTTATATACATATTATCGACGCATAAAATCCAGAACACACTTAATATTAAAGAAAACACAAACCTGAATATATCTAGAAAAAAATACCACAT
>NC_135773.1:2538788-2538902 GCF_028453695.1 Augochlora pura | reverse complement strand
TTTCCTTCTCTCAAGGTGAGCGAAAAGATACCACTGACGAAGCTTGACGAGAAATATAATATAGTGGTCAAATATTGCGACAGAGAGATAGACAGAATATTAAAATTATTTAAA
>NC_135773.1:2485934-2538688 GCF_028453695.1 Augochlora pura | reverse complement strand
GTGGAGGAGAAGGACGAGGAGGACGAAGAAGCGGAAGAAGAGAAACGGCAGCCGATGACGGCGGACCACTTGAAGCGTTTTTACGTGTTCACGTTGGTCTGGAGTATAGGAGCCCTTTTAGAAACGCCCGACCGAGAAAAGTACGATTCGTATCTGCGTGGGAACTTCGATAGTCTAGATTTGCCAGAGTCCGAGAAATACCCCAGCGCAAAGGTGTTCGATTTCTTTGTGACCGAGAAAGGCAAATGGGACATGTGGAACAGTATGGTAACCAACTACGTTTATCCGGAATATTCGTCGCCGGACTACAGCAACGTATTGGTGCCAATACCCGACAACGTGAGGATCCAGTATCTGATCGATCTGATAGGTCGCCAGGATAAGGCCGTTTTGCTGATAGGCGAACAAGGCTCGGCCAAGACAGTGATGCTGAAGTCGTACATGAAGAAAGCGAATCCGGAGACTACGTTGAACAGGTCGTTCAACTTTAGCTCAGCCACGAGCCCGTATCAATTCCAAAAGACCATCGAGAGTTACGTTGAAAAACGTCTGGGGAACACGTTTGGGCCGCCAGGTGGTAGGAAGATGCTGGTCTTCATCGACGACATAAACTTGCCTCAGATAAATGAGTGGGGTGATCAGATCACTAACGAAATCGTGCGACAGACAATGGACATGAAAGGATTCTATTCGCTGGAAAAGCCAGGCGACTTCACCAGCATAGTGGACGTGACATTCCTGGCTGCTATGTGCCAACCTGGCGGTGGACGCAACGACATTCCGTCCAGGCTGAAGAGGCAGTTCTGCATCTTCAATTGCACGCTACCCGACGAAACATCGATCGACAGGATCTTCAGCGTACTCGGTGAGGGACACTACAATATGAAAAGGGGATTCTCGCCGGACGTCAGAAGTCTCGTGAAGAAAATGGTCCCGCTGACCAGGATACTGTGGAATCGAACCAGAACCAATTTACTGCCGACGCCGGCAAAGTTTCACTATGTGTTCAGTCTTCGGGATTTGTCGAGGATTTGGCAGGGGATGGTTGGCACACTGTCAACCGTCATTGACAAGGAGAACGTGCTGATGTTGCTGTGGAAACACGAGTGCTGTCGCGTTTTCAGTGACCGATTCACGATACAGGCGGACAAAAAATGGTTCCAGGAGGAACTGATCCGTGTCACCAATGAAATGCTGGGAGAAAGATACGTGAGCATGTTGGACCAGAATCCCGCATTCGTAGATTTTATGAGGTAGGATAATATGTCCAGTGAATAAACGCTTCAGGTGCATATTTGTTAAAATGATCATTTAGAAATCGTTACTTAATCTTCTAAGCGATGTTATCCTAAAACAACTACTTTACGAATGAACAATTTAAAATTTAAAATTACCTATATGTCTCCTACAATTAATTAGGGCAATCATTACAATTAATGTGAAAAATTAAATTTATCTGCAGTTTTGTACATAATACCGATTGTCTTCTTTTTAAAGTACCTTCAATTAGGCGTTGCCAGACATCTAATTGATAAGCGTTTTATCATCGTTTTCAGAGATGCTCCCGAGCCCACTGGCGAAGAAGGTGAAGAAGCTGACGTGGAATTGCCAAAGGTGTACGAGCCAGTTTACGACGATCAGATACTAAGAGACAGATTAGAGATGTTCCTGTCGCAGTTTAACGAAATGCAAAGAGGTTCGGGCATGGACCTGGTGTTCTTCCCCGACGCTATGCTGCACTTGGTCAAAATCTCGCGGGTCATTAGGCACCCGAAAGGGAACGTGATGTTGGTCGGTGTCGGCGGATCGGGCAAACAGAGTCTGACGAAGCTGTCCTCTTTCATCGCAGGCTACAAGACCTATCAGATCACTTTAACGAGATCGTACAACGTGGCGAACTTTTTAGAGGATCTGAAATACCTTTACCGAACGTGCGGCTCCCAGGGTAAAGGGACCACGTTCATATTCACTGACCTGGACATCAAAGAGGAAGGTTTCTTGGAGTACTTGAACAACATTCTCAGTTCCGGTGTCATCAGCAACTTGTTCACGCGGGACGAACAGCAAGAGATCATTTCGGAGCTGACGCCGATTTTGAAACGCGAGAACCCGAAGCGAACGATAAACAACGAGCTCGTGATGGAATTCTTCCTTCAGAGAACCTGCCACAATCTGCACGTAGTTTTCTGCTTCTCCCCGGTCGGAGAAAAGTTCCGGAACCGGGCGCAACGTTTCCCAGCTCTGATATCAGGCTGCACGATCGATTGGTTCCAGCCGTGGCCAAAGGACGCTCTCATCCTGGTGGCTAAACATTTTCTGCACGACTTCGACATCGCTTGCACCGACGCAGTGAAAGCTGAGCTAGTGAACGCGTTGGGCTCCATACAAGACATCGTCTCCATGAAATCCGCGGAATACTTTCAAAGGTTCCGCCGAGCTACCCACGTCACGCCGAAATCTTACTTGAACTTCATCGGTGGCTACAAGAACATCTATCACAGCAAACAACACGAACTCGGGGAAGGAGCAAAGAGGATGGACACGGGCTTGGCAAAGCTGGAGGAAGCCTCGAAATCGGTCGAAATATTGAAATGTGACCTTGCTGTGATGGAACAGGAGCTGGTCCAAGCTTCCGAGAAGGCTGAAACGGTTCTGTTGGAGGTGACCGAGAGAGCGATGCAGGCGGAAGCGTTCAAGAATCAAGTGCAAAAGGTGAAGGAGAAAGCTGAGCAGCTGGTAGCTTGCATAGCCGAGGAGAAAGCACTTGCCGAACAGAAGCTGGAGGCTGCTAAGCCAGCATTGGAAGAGGCAGAGGCAGCTCTGAATACGATTAAGCCTGCACATATAGCAACAGTCCGAAAACTGGGCAGACCACCGCATCTAATTATGAGGATCATGGATTGTGTGCTGATTCTGTTTCAGCGCAAGATTGGCTCCGTCGTGCCAGACAATACTGCCCTCTGTCCAAAACCATCTTGGGCGGAATCCTTGAAGCTGATGGCTAGTACGACTTTCCTTCTCCAGCTGCAAAATTATCCGAAAGACATAATCAACAATGAGATGGTGGAATTGTTGCAGCCTTATTTTAAAATGGAGGACTACAACATGGAGACTGCGCGACGTGTTTGCGGCGACGTGGCGGGCTTGCTATCTTGGACGAAGGCCATGGCCTTCTTTCATTCTGTTAATAAAGAGGTCCTTCCACTGAAGGCTAACTTGGCCTTGCAGGAAGCCAGACTGAAATTAGCAATGGAGGACTTAGCCAATGCGGAGAGAGAATTGTCGGAAAGAGAAATGGCGTTGCAGGCTGTCAAAGAGCAGTACGATTCAGCTGTTGCAGAGAAACAGAGGCTGACGGACGCAGCAAACGTTTGCATCAGGAAAATGACGGCTGCTACTGCTTTGATCAACGGGCTTGGTGGTGAGAAAATACGATGGACAGAGCAAAGTAGCGAGTTTAAAGTTCAACTGGGACGATTGGTGGGCGATGTTCTGCTGGCCACTGGTTTCTTATCGTACTGTGGACCTTACAACCAACAGTTCAGAGCAGGTTTGGTGTCCTCCTGGATGAACACGTTAGCGACCAAATCGATCCCTTTCACCAAGAACCTGAACATCACGAACATGCTGATCGACAGTGCAACCATGTCAGAGTGGACCCTCCAAGGCCTGCCAAACGACGAGCTTTCCGTACAGAACGCGCTAATCGTGACTAAATCATCGTCCTATCCTCTGTTAGTTGATCCGCAAAACCAGGGGAAGATGTGGATTAAGAATAAGGAATGTATGAACGAATTACAGATAACGTCTCTGAACCACAAATACTTCAGAACGCATCTCGAAGACAGCCTGTCCCTCGGCAGGCCGTTACTGATAGAAGACATAGCGGAGGAGCTAGATCCGGTTCTCGATAATGTGTTAGAGAAAAATTTTATCAAATCCGGCTCGATCGAGAAGGTAATTGTCGGTGACAAAGAGTGCGACGTGATGCCTGGCTTCATGCTGTACATCACCACGAAGCTACCAAATCCAGCGTACAGTCCGGAAATATCAGCGAAGACGTCGATCATTGACTTCACGGTCACGATGCTGGGCTTAGAGGACCAGTTACTGGGTAGAGTGATTTTAATGGAAAAGGCAGATCTGGAGGCCGAGAGGGTGGCTCTTTTCGAGTCCGTAATGACGAATCAACGATCGATGAAGGAGCTCGAGGGCACCCTCTTGCACCGGCTAACGTCGTCCGAAGGCAACTTGGTGGACGACGAGGCGCTCATCAACGTGCTCAGGGAGACCAAAACGACAGCCGAGTCGGTGAACGAGAAGTTGAAAGTCTCGGCGTTAACGAAGAAGAAGATCACGTTAGCTCGAGAGGAGTTCCGCGCGGTCGCGTCTAGAGGTTCGATCCTGTATTTCCTGATCGTGGAAATGAGCAACGTGAACGTGATGTACCAGAACTCGTTGAGACAGTTCCTAACAATATTTGACAACTCGATCACGAAGTCGACGAAAAGCCCGATCACCAGCGAACGGATAAGCATAATCCTCCGTCACTTGACCTACGAGGTGTGGGCCTTCACGCTGCGGAGCCTGTACGAGAGACACAAATCATTATTCACGTTGATGCTAGCGATGAAGATAGATTGCCACAGGGGTACGATATCTCACGCGGAGTTCAACGCGTTTATAAAAGGCGGTGCGTCATTGGACTTGAATGCCGTCTCCCCGAAGCCGTTCAAGTGGATCCTTGACATCACTTGGCTGAACCTTGTGGAAATCAGCAAGCTGAAGACATTTACGGACGTCTTGACCAAGATTGAGTTCAGCGAGAGAGAGTGGCGGGTGTGGTACGAAAAAGAGAAGCCCGAGGAAGAGGAACTCCCTTGCGGATATCAGAAAAGGCTGGATGTCTTCAGGAAGCTGCTTTTGATTAGATCTTGGAGTCCGGATAGAACCTTGTCCCAAGCAAGGAAGTACGTGGTCGAATCCCTGGGAAAGGAGTACGGGGAGGCCAAGATTTTGGACTTGGAAGCCACCTGGTTGGAATCGGAAGTCAGGACACCGCTGATATGCATATTATCGATTGGCTCCGACCCTAGTCCTCAGATAACAATACTGGCGAAACAAAAATCCATTCGTGAGTAACAAGTTCGGCTAGATGTAATCGAATCGCTACCAAAAGAGGCAACTCTGATATCATTTTAAATATCGTTCTGATCGTTTCATCGACGTTACAGAACTCAGGTCGGTGTCGATGGGTCAAGGTCAAGAATTTCACGCCCGCAGATTGATCTCGGATGCTATGAACACTGGCGGTTGGGTGCTGCTGCAGAACATTCATCTGTCGCTACCGTTCTGCACGGAAGTTATGGATGCCCTCGTGGAAACAGAATCAGTGCACGAGGTGTTCAGACTCTGGATGACCACCGAAGTGCACACACAGTTTCCTATTGGTTTATTACAGGTCTCTATAATTACTGAAGTAGCGAAGACAATGATGACAATAAATATCAAGTTAATTGCATGTTGCGAGTAACAATGAAATATGTCTCAGATGGCCATTAAATTTACAAACGAGCCTCCGCAAGGTATCAGAGCCAGTTTGAAGAGGACATACCAAGCTGTGACGCAGGATACGTTGGATTATAGTACACAATCGCAATGGCCACCTTTACTGTACGCAGTAGCGTTCCTGCACACGGTTGTTCAAGAACGCAGGAAATTCGGACCACTTGGCTGGAATATTCCGTATGAATTTAATCAGGCTGACTTCGCGGCCTCGGTTCAATTCATACAGAATCATTTAGATGACATGGACCCAAAGAGGGGGGTGTCGTGGCCAACTGTCTGCTACATGCTCGGAGAGGTTTGTTAATTTCGTTGTACCACATGAAACTGCCATCTTTTGCTGGACGGCAAGGGGGTACTGGCACATAAATCTGTAATCTGTCAAAATAAGAATCATTAAGTTTAGACATTGATAAAACATAGATGTACGATGGAAATACGTGACGCGCTTTAACGGAAAACGGAATTTAATAACGAACAAATATAACAATAATGAATACATTAATGGTTCGATATCTGACGCAACTTTTCGATTCTACTCCTGTCGCAGTGCTATTGCTACGCCACTGTAATTTATCGATTTCTTCGCTACGTCGATGCCAAGGTTCGACGGAGTCGATGAACACGTGTGCCGCGGCTCCTTTGACTCTAATTCCCGGAAGACAACTCATAATACTATAACAAAACTTTTTTAATTTTAAGATTTTAAAACTGAATTTCTTTTTAACATATTGCTGATAATTTTCTGATTAAAATGAGACTAAACATTCTGAAATTCTAAGAGAATTTCATAATAGCATTTCGAAAAAGCCTACAGCCAGAACGTGCCGTAAACCGGGATAATCCGAAGGGTCATCCTGGTCGAGTACGCGACGGTACCGAAACCGTAGGAGGTTGACCTGGACGATTTCCCATAGCAAATTACCAATTTATTAATAATTAGCAACTAAACCATCTTTCTATGAATCTGCAAACCATCTTTTGCGTTATCGGTGCTGAGTTTCGAGGAGCTCGTATCTAAACAGCTTCTCACTGTTCAACCATCCTTACTCCAAGGCCCCTTCAAATTCCAGGATTGATGGAAAAAATACAGTAAATTGTTCCGCCACACTTTCCGTCGAACGCGTAGAATTCTGAATGCCTCGAAATCGAAGCCATCTCAAAACCTACCGCGTCGAAGTCGGCGCGATCTCTGCAGTTCCTGTCGCGAACGCGAGACGATTTGATTCACTTGCGGTCGCGACCGCGTGGCCGATGGCGTGTAGAGATGTCTACACTTGCTGTCCCTCCAATTACACGATACCATATGTAGCATTGTCTTTAATACTTCTTTTTGACTTTAATACTTCTTTTATAATTACGAATCGGTTTTTTTAATGTTTTTTTTCGTAAATAAAATAAAACACTAGTTTCGTATAATGAGTAAATGCGGTGTAAAATATGTCGTGTTTGGTATCATTTTAATTGGAAAAATCTGACCAATATATTAAACAAATTTTCATGTACAAAAAATTGGAAATAAGAATGCCGTGTTTACTTATTTCTAATTTATATTAAAATAATTTGATTCAGCTACATAGTAGCAGAAACTAAAACTTGAACTCTCATTCTTGAAGTCGGTTCGAATGCAAACAGTAAACATGATTTTTATGTCCTTGCGAGCACAGGTTCAATATGGAGGCAGAGTCACCGACGACTTTGACAAACGATTATTAACTACGTTTACGCACGTCTGGTTCTGCGATGTACTGTTACGTCCTGGTTTCGAATTCTATCGTGGATACAAGCTACCACAGACGAGAAATCTTCAAGGATACATAGATTACATCGATGCATTGCCTGCTACGGACACCCCGGAAGTGTTCGGCTTGCATCCGAACGCGGATATCACCTATCAAATAAATACGGCGAAAGGGATATTGGACACAATCCTAAGCGTTCAGCCGAAGGAAGGAGGCTCGCAGGGTGGCGAAACAAGGGAAAACGTTGTCTACAAATTAGCCAGCGACATGTTAGCCAAGCTACCGAAACAGTACAACGCTTTCGAAGTGAAAGAAGCGCTTCTACGAATGGGAGCTTTGTTGCCGATGAATATATTCTTGAGACAAGAAGTCGACAGGTAGTGATATTGCTATACAGAGCTGGTTAATAATTATGAAAGACATTTCAGATCCTATTTTACGTGGTAGATTCTTCACGATTGAAACAATCAGAAATTTTATTTCAGTAAACAAAATATTTTATTTTTGTCATCTGAAACATAAAACAAGATATTTCGTTTTCATAATCTAATCTATTCCGTTATGCTGATAGCTCTTCATAGAGCTTCATAATTCGTACTTTACTAAATATTCCAAATGAACAAAAATATTTTTTTATATATTTCAAATAAAACATGGTCTGAAACACTATTTTAAACCGTGTTTACATAAATAAAGTATTTTATTTTCGAGAGCATGGTTTTAAAGTAATATTCTATCCAGCTGCTCTGCTCGTATATGTTTCTACTTTCTTAAATACAAGTCCCACTTTGTTTATTTTTTATAGAATTACGAGAGTGATAAAAGAAGTACGTAGTACTTTGACGAACCTAAAATTAGCTATCGAAGGTACCATCGTAATGAGTCAAGGATTAAGAAAATCTCTCGACGCCATGTACGACGCGCGTATACCGGAAAGGTGGCTGAAAATATCCTGGGAATCGGCCACCCTCGGATTCTGGTACACTGAACTCCTAGAGAGAGACTATCAATTTAGACAGTGGTGCATCCACGGCAGGCCTAAAGTGTTCTGGATGACGGGCTTCTTCAACCCCCAGGGATTTTTAACTGCTATGCGACAAGTTAGTGAATCGTATCGTTCTCCTCGGTATAGGAATGTAGAATATGTATTTCTTTAATTATAGCTTGCCACAGCCTTATCAGAAAAGGCACTAGTGCGGATAGTACAATAAATTCTTCTCAAACGTTCCTCAGTTCGTAAACAAAAATGGAGAATTTGAGAAGAAGGAGTACGAACCTTCGTGTCTCGTTTTTACAGTCGCCGATTTTCAACAACTATAAAAACGAACCAAAAGGCTCGAATAGTCGTGTCTCTTCCTCACAAATTATCCATTTTTATTTACAAGCTGAGGAACAATTCGATAGAATTTACTGAATTGTCTTATTAAATTAATTATTTACAACCCTTCGACATCATTAGACTGCAGATTTTTATGGAAATTCTCATTACAGAAATTAGATTTAAAGTTAAGTTTCCTTCGTCAATTAAAGAATTATTTATTGCAAAAGGAAATTAAGAATACTATTAAGTCTTATTAATTTATGTTCTCTTGCATTGTAAAAATCTTCACGTGCTACAACTAAATTCTTTAAATATCATGTTATATTTGGAAATCATAATAGTACTAAAAATAGTAATGACTTTTGAATGTTCAGAATAATATTTGCAGCAAACGTTTTTCAATGAAAGCTTGCACGTATAATACTTCTCAAGCATATTCAAATATTGCATGCATATGTATGTCAAAGGAGGTGACTCGAGCACACAAAGGATGGGCTCTGGATTCCGTGGTGTTACAAAATTTGATTACAAGGTTCAATAAGGAAGACATTAAGAATCAGCCCCAGGAGGGAGTCTACGTTCATGGTCTATTCCTGGAAGGTGCCTCGCTCGATCGTAAAACAGGCAAGTTGGTGGAAAGTAAACCGAAGGTCCTATACGAACAGATGCCTGTGATTTACATTTACGCGATAAACACAACTGCGGGCAAGGATCCGAAGCTTTACGAGTGTCCTATATATAGAAAACCGCAAAGAACAGATTCAAAGTATATAGGATCGATCGATTTCGAAACCGACCATAATCCTCGACACTGGACGCTACGGGGCGTAGCGCTTTTATGTGACATCAAATAAAATACTTCAGAAACGATTAATTAATCTCCTTAAAAAATTGTCCCATTTCGAAACTATATCTAGCAATAGAAAACGCTCCGAGAAATGTAGGAAATTCTTTTGGAAAATACTTGTACGGTCATAAATTTTGAAATGACATTTTAATTTAATTCATTGTTTATGACCTGCCATGTCACTGTCAGTTCTTGTTGAACCAAGTTAAATGGTAAATGCTAAATTATTGTAGCATCAATATTTGATTAGTGTCTATTTAGTATCAGTTCAGTAATAAAGTGTTAATTCTTTGTAAACTTCTTCATAATGTTCAATATCTACATATAAAAATAATTATGAATTTGTAATTTGATTTTTCTGACTGAGATATGTTAAAGGAACAATCGGGAGCATCTCCGCGGAAATAAATACAACTTTGAATTTTCAAAAAAAATAGTTCAACTTTTTTAACAAAACATAGAAATATAAAAATATAAAAGTAAAGTCATAACTAAATTTGTACAAACCTTAACGTGTAACATAAAATAAAAATGTCTTTTTTACATTTCTCAAAACAAAAATTTTCTATCAATCTTTCTTGATAATGTGTTAATTAACAATACAAAAGTAAAATAAACATGAATTTATATGAATTTTATATTGAATAATTTTTTATGTTTAACCAATAACTTTAATAATGGTTAATTAGATCACGTTTTTAGTCTCTCTACATTTGGATTGTGATTCATTCCAAATTCTGTAAAAAGATAAATTAAAAAAATTTAAATCAAAAAAACAACAAATATTCTTGAATGCAATTATGCGTTTAATTTATTCTAGCTAAATTGTAGTTCATTAAATAAAATCTTTTTAATTTAGCTAGGTTATTTACCTATTTGTTATTGTTACTTTCATAATTATTGATTATCAATGAATTAATAAATGTTAATGATATAATAGAAAAATAGTTCATATTACAAACAATAGATATCATAATTGATATTCTAAAATTTGTATGGACCAACTTAAAAGTTTAAGTTTTTAAATAATAAATTTCTCAACAAAAATTCATTGCGTTTAACTGTTTTCAACTTAGTCATTTAAAATAAATTTGCTAACAATATTTTAGCAAAGTATATATTCCATATGCAATGTAAAATATGTTCTATTAAAAATTCCAGTTTTATTTAAAAAAAAATTTTAATGTGTTAATTATCTTCAATAGAGCATAAAACGTAGCTGTTTCTTTTGTATCTCCTGATGCTATTTGTACAATGTCAGGGGAAGTATTTATTTTTACAGCTGCCATATAAGAATCTTCATTCAAAGATTCTATAAATATAGTATTAAATTCTAAATTTACAGTCGCAAAAAAGTTTTGCAAACTCAATTTAAATTCTTCTACAAATTCTGGTGTAATATTAGTATGATCTTGAGGAACAAGAGTCTCCAAATTAGTTATAAATTCTTCACGTAAAGCACTAGTTATAGAATCTTTCACTTTAATGTGATATTCTGATATCTTATAGCCTAAGTTCATCTTTTTAATATTTGGTAACCTTGACAATGTTGGATAAAGAGATTTTGCAGTTTCAGTAGTAGGATCCATTTCCTCTTCATTGTCTGCATTAGTAAACTCTGTAACATTTAAATCAGCTACTAAGTCCGTTATCTTGTGTAACATCTTCTTTGCCGCTTCTTGTTTCGCTTGCTTTTTCGTTCTTGCAACTCCAGTCTCTTTAAAATTTGCTACATTACATAGAAAAGTAAAAACTTTTCTATGAGGGGGCCCAACATCACTGACTTGTACATATACAGGCTCTTGTAAACTGTTCTCTAAACATAGCTCCTACAATATATAGATTGAAGACATATTAATATCTTTACATTAATTTCATAGACAATTAGTAAAGATTACATCTTACTTTTAAAGCGCCAACTGCATTAACAAATGGCACATTAGGTGGTAGCCTTTCTGTTTCAGGAATTACTGGGGGCAAAGGTGTTCTTAGAGGCGATTGCGAAGTTGGTGCAGGAAGTTGAAGGTAACCTCTATGTGTTGCTATAGCTTCCAACATTGCTTTCGCAGCCTCATGCTTCGCATCTTTCTTAGAACGTCCAGTGCCAGTTGCCGAAAGGCCATCGCAACTAACTTGATAAGTAAAGGTATTCATATGTGTACCACCCCCATCGTGTATAAGTTGGTAATCAGGCACTGTTTGTTGTTTCACCATCATTTCTTGTAGGATGGATACAGGAGTTTTAATCATATTGTATAGCTATATTATTTACACTTCTATAGTGAGGTTACTGTGTTTTGTTATTGATAGACACTAAATTTCATACTTTATCGACTAAATTAACAAGTGTTAAATCATAAACAACATCTTACACTACGTTTAAACTCAAAGCATGAGTAGAATTCCACTGATCACACAACACGTGTAACAGTCATATAAAATACAATAACAGGTCTTACTACAGCACATCTCCAGACCGCAGCTTTATCTGTTAGCGAGGGTTCGTATAGAAATTTTCTTTGCTTTGATTGGCGAAAGATTCACTGTTATGATAGGATTCACTACAGATTGGATGCGCAACAGAATGGTGGAGATATACATATCAGCTTTCGGAAGTAAGAAAAACGCGCAGGAATAGGTTCCATGACTGTTTAAAATTGTTTTATCATATATCAAGGTCGCACATATTTATTTCCAATATTGAATTCATGAAATGTATAAGCGCGGTAAATTCAAAATACATATATGTAGTAAACAGTGAATGCATTTTAAAATGGGATAATTTCGTTACAATTGATCTAAAAACTAAAAAGAGAAACAGAATGAAAGCAGCAAGCTCTATGTGTGAGTGTTCACACGAGTGAGAACCTAGGCCGTCTCACTAATCCGTGCTTGCAGTCTCACTCTTTTCACGCAACTGTTTGCCTAGTGCTCGGTCTTATTCTCGACTCAAGGCGTATTACAATTTGCAGCATTTTCTGAGTCGAGGATGATACCGATTGCCCGGATCTCACCATGAGCAGATTGTTGCTTTAGAGACCTGAAAGAGAGTCAGAACGAAGCCGGTGATTCTTAACTAACTAACGCACTTGTAGACCAGAAATAGATCAAAGGAGAAGTTTCCGATCCACGAGGACTAAAATGAATCAGAGCAGAAGGCGAAATAATTCTGAGGTAAAAAGTATAAGTCGAATATCGCGCCGCGTGTTTTAGATGGAGCACCAAGCTGGATGGATGCACGAAAAAAGTGAAATCACAAGCATAGTAAAAGGAGACAAGCTATATTGGTCATTGGTGTGACTGGTTTCGCTTGTGATGTTGTACTGATATCGTCCTCTCTTGCTCACTTGTCACTTCTTTTCTTTGCCTAGAACTGTGAGGGCAGCACTTCTTAGCTGTAGGGCATCAGCCAATTAGAGAAAGGCAGCTTCTGTACCATACCTCAAATTTCTGAACCTTTTGCCCCCGGTCTGATGCAATATAGTGAGGCAATCTGTACTCCTACATCTTCAAATCGTCGTTTGATCTGTTATCAAGAGTCAATATAAAAAACTTTCTTTGCTCTAATTGACTGACGATTCACTGTTAAGACAGAAATCAACGTGGATTGTATGCGCTGAAAAATGATGAGGATGCTTGCAGAAGGTAAGGGAAGTAAGAAGATCGTGCGAAACCTAAAATATTATTGTAGTGTATTTCTATTGGTCAATTGCAAACATCGTAATATCGTTTTTCATTGGTTATGTAGAAATGCAAGAGTGTATATACAATCATATAACACCAGATATCATCCAACAGATTTCATCTAACACGTGTTGGATTTGTTTTATGTGTCAATCTTTTTCATGTGAAGGTTATAGGAAGTGGCATCCAGTAAATGTCAACGTGTACATATCTCTGGCTGTATCATACATCATGTAGGTAAGGCATTTTTAAACATGGAAAAGCAAAGAGAGGTAAAGTGAAAGTATTTTTTCAAGTATTTCGACATAATAAAAACTGTTCAGTTTATTTTTAAAAGCAAGATATACAATAAATATTTAACCAATTGTATTATGGATGTTTTAAATTAATTTTCATTTGGAAGAATAGAATTTTATGAAATAAAAATTTATTTTTTCATAAAATTAAAGTCTTAAAAATGCTGGCATTTTTATTATAATTTTTATACATTTTTGCATGCTATAAATGTTGAAACATTCATACCTGTATTCGATTTTAAAATAGTGGTTTCATTAATATATTGTTTTACAGATAAGATGATCTATTAATTTTTCTTTTAAAGAAATATTTAACAGAATTATTAAGTTATAACTATGATAAATCCACTGCAAAGTGAGTATGGGACTATATTTTTTATTATGCAGGTATTTAGTATTATTCATTTATACTTTATTTGAAATTTTATTTATAGAAAACAATCAGGCATTAAAATATGTTAGTTTAATTACTCTCACATTACAAAATGCCCTTGTTGGGCTTAGTATGCGATATGCGCGTACTAGATCAGGGGACCTGTTTTTATCTTCAACAGGTATGTATATTGTTTTAATCTTAAATATTTATGATACATACAATGCACTTATTTTTTCCCTACATTTTATATATTCTTTTAGCTGTTGTTATGGCAGAGGTTGTTAAACTTTTAACATGCTTAATATTAGTTCTCTGGGAAGAAAAAACTGTTGCGAAATTCTGTGAATCCCTGAAAGTAACAATTATAAAACAACCTGTTGACACTTTAAAAGTCTGTGTGCCATCTCTAGTATATATCATACAAAATAATCTCCTATATGTGTCAGCATCTAATTTAGATGCAGCAACTTATCAGGTATAGGTCATTAACTTTAGAATTTTATTAGAATTTTTTAATATTGCTTGAAGTTACTATGCAAATTACTTTCCAGGTGACATACCAACTAAAAATTTTGACGACAGCATTTTTTGCTGTAGTAATATTAAGAAAGTCTTTGAGGAACATTCAATGGGGAGCTGTAATATTATTAGTAATAGGTGTAATATTAGTGCAGTTAGCTCAAACTTCAGAAAGTGCTCTACCATCTGGAATAGAACAGAATCGTATATTAGGATTCTCTGCTGCACTAAGCGCATGCTTTTTATCAGGTTTTGCTGGTATATACTTTGAAAAAATACTTAAAGATTCAGATATTTCAGTATGGATGAGAAATGTACAATTAAGTTTTCTATCACTACCGTTTGGATTAATTACAAGCTTCATAAATGATGGTAGTACAATACAGAAACAAGGTTTCTTCTTTGGATATGATTTATTTGTATGTTATTTAGTTGTTCTTCAAGCAGGTGGAGGTCTTATTGTTGCCATGGTAGTTAAGTATGCTGACAATATACTCAAAGGTTTCGCCACATCTTTAGCAATTATTATTTCCTGCATAGCATCTATATATCTTTTTGACTTCAATTTGACTCTGCAGTTTGCAGTAGGTGGCATTTTAGTAATTTGTTCAATTTTTCTGTACGGGCACCAACCAAAACCAACACTCATTGACAGACATTCTCCAACCCAGAGAGCTTGACATCTTGGGGTCGAAATGTACCGATCGGATCATTTCTCGTCAGCTTATAGATTTAAAAAAAGTAATAATAATGTTAAGTATGGCGACATCAATGTAGCCGTGCGTCGAACAGGAAATCGTACTATTAACGCAAATTCCAAGATATTAAATTGAAAATAGAGAGAACGTCTTCTTGATCATTGTCAGTATTTCGTTGTATTTATATAAAATACGTGTGAATATATTATTTTCACGAGAAATGGTATTTAAGTAAGCTTGTTTAGTATTGGTTGTGATCAGCATTCAACAATGTAAAATATAATTGAATAATTAATTATACATTCATGATTTTAAAATTATAAATGATATGTAATATAAAAATTGTTATCTTTTCAGTTACAAATGAAATAATTTGTAAATATTTATAACTAAATGAAAAATTCTAAAGTAGCAATTGGACTATTGGATCACGAGCTAAAAATATGCATAAGTTATAATAAAAGAATTCTTTTTATAGCTACTTGATTCTCATATTTATAGATCATCTATTAATAACCGTCAAGTGTTCGTAACATGTCATAATTTCGTCTTTATGTCATTTTATGTTTGCTTGAAACAGTAATGGTGGCAGGTTAACCTATTTTAGTAAAAGAACTAAACAATTATGATGCTTGTATGAGGCTTTATGATAATTGTTTCGCAAATAGAGTAAATTGTAAATGGATACACGTCTCAACAAACCTTTGTTACATTTTTTCTTATGATGGTTTCGTCTCTAATATTATTTGAATTAGTATGTGATAGATATGCTTGAAAATATTACATTATCAACTGCACTAAATTGTCTTATTCCTGTTATGTAATACAGTTGGCCTTGGCTACAGTTGGCCTTTTCAATACTAACAGTAATGTGATCAGAACAATGCAAGTTAGCCAATAGAAATAGATAATCTCAAATATTGAATATATTATTTTGTAAATTATTATATTTCGTGAAACGAACAACAAGAATGTATATAGAAGCACATCTTTATACAAAATCGAAAGATTTATTACATGTATATTATAAAAATTTTCTTTTGAGAAAGTTGAATGTCTAAACATATTAATAGAAAACTATCTTTAAATAATATTAATCAAAATATATACTTACGCACATCATAAATGGTTCTGTTTCCGTTTTTAATGAATATATTTTTGTATATTGTTAACATTTGTAATTGTAAATACTTACACATGTAGGTATTGCAAAAAGGTTGTAAGTCTTAAGTGGCACGTATCTTTACATTTACATTGTACTTAATTAAATATAACATTAATAAATATGGATTTTATTAATAGGCACAAAGCATAAATAATATTACAATTTTCTCGTACAAACCATGTGTATGTATTTAATGTATACTCATATGAGGTATACAAATGAATTTCTGAAAGAAGAACGACTGGATTTTTCGAACTTTATATGTTTATAAAGAAACTTTAACAAAATTATCAAGTTTACCAACTTTTATTACTTTTTTCCTTACCCATAGGTGCAAAAGTATTACGGAACTTAAAATTTGATAGCTATTATATATTTACAACTGTTGCAAGCATTAAAAACGATTAGAGTTTTAATTTATATTTTTATTGTTCAGGTAACTTGATATCCTTTATAAAATGAAATAATTCAACTCACACTAAATTTTGAAAACGACAAATTCTGTATTATGTGTATCAAAGTACAATTCTTGGGATAAATTCTAGAACGAGTTAAATAGTAGACGACATATTTTCACATGTAGTATATATATCAACAATTTATAAAAACGAAACTCTAGGAGGATGTGATAAATATAATTCTAGTAACTTTAATCAGAAGACGATGAATTAAAGTGAGATGATACTTATTTTTGAGAATCTTTGACGTGTTTCCCGCGTTTTCTTTTCGGACGAAATCCTTTTATCGATTCTAAATAACTGTGCGTGGATATTGAAGCTGGATGTTCAGCCGGTGCATTAACAGCTCTTGCCCAAATACTAGATGCTGTTGCACCTAGTGCTCTCGACACGCACAATAATAATTGATTGATGTTCATGTCTTTTAATCCGCAGGCCTAGAGCAAAAAATAATACGTGTACAAGAAGCATTCTCCTTAGCACGTGACAACTAGACTGTGGATTTTATGCATTTACGATATTTTTGATCTTCAAAAACTCAACGTTGAAAAGAAGTGTAATAAGATTTCTATCTCGTCGGAATATAGTAAAACTTTTAGTCAGTCATAGAAATTCTGTCATAAGTGCAGACTTTATAAATTAGCTTTCTGGAACTGCTATCTGAATGAAGATTCCTGGTCTAATCATGACTTTACACGACGAATCTATTATGTGTCATCACTTGAACTTTGTTAATTTATTCATAACACAACGAAATCGAAAGATGTAATACTTTAACAGTGCAGATGTAATTGACTTTGTGGAAAATAAATTTAAAATTTATTGTAATAACTAGGAATTAAGACATAGAGATAGTATCTAGGCATATTATTCGAATAATATTTGATGCGTAAGACTGATTT
Organism: Augochlora pura; assembly: GCF_028453695.1. Classification (NCBI taxonomy): domain Eukaryota; kingdom Metazoa; phylum Arthropoda; class Insecta; order Hymenoptera; family Halictidae; genus Augochlora; species Augochlora pura. Next base: position 2,521,115 of record NC_135773.1, on the reverse strand, counting down.
TGATTTGAACAGCTAAGTCTACAATAGCTTGAAATTTTTGAATACTGATTCGAGGCGTTCTTAGAATACATTTCAACGCATTTCGAGCCGATAAGCAAGATAAAAGTAATGACGCACATACTTTGTTCGATCAAATAAAACGTTTTGATATCATAAATTTTCGATATAGAAGGATTAACCGCGCAACTTTATCTCGGCAAGCTACATATGTATATAATATCTTTCCGTACCCGAAAAACCGGTGCCACAATACTGGTCTGTTCCGGATGATATGTTTTTCCTTTAGCAGTTTTCATCATTGTAGTTAGTATCCGTGTAATAGTTCGAGACAACTATGAATATAACAGAATCGAAAAATATTTGTATAAATATTTGTATCATTTCATAAATACATAATGCACAGTAAAACTTGCTTACGTACATTTACACCGGAATTATCGGGTATATTTTCCATGACATAATGCAAAAGTGCAGTGTATCGTGGATCAGGTACATTCGTTTCCTTGCAACCAATTAATTTGTCCTTAGCTAGTAAAGTCACGTAATTTTGTATGTTCTCTTCTTTTGATTCTCGGCCGAGAAGGGCTTGTATTTTCGATTGAAACTCCATGTACTGTATTAGAAGAACGAAACCATATGCGAATATGCACGATTTTCAAAAAAAATTTTTTACTATAGATTAGATATTAGAAATATAACATTAAAACTTACCAATGTTAGCTAAATAGTGCCAGGTTTTAACTATAATCACAACAGGTGAGGGAAGATAGAATAAGAAATAGCAATAGTTACAATTTTGATTGTACACACCACATAAAAATTACATAGGCATGTAACACATCCTAACAACTTAGTAAAGGTTAGTGGTAAGAATTAAAAATAAAATTTGACATATTTTTTTTTTAATTTTCGAAAAATGAAGAAGGTGATGGAGGAACATGATCTTTGGATTCCTGTTTAATACATCAAGATTTAGGGAAATCATTGACTGGTTATTGAAATATATTTGATTTTTACCAAATTCATTTCACCTACTTGTGACATAGTGCCGCTCTTCGGCTCATCATTATACGCTAAAATCCCAGCAGCTAATGCTTGGTTTACATCCAACTGGCACGCATTAAGTATTTCTGTGACATGAATAGCAGGAATGCCTCCATCTTCGTCCCTAAACAAAAACATGTATACAACAAACTAAACATTATTTGCAATAAACGAAGTTAGCGTTTTCTTCGAGTGTAAAAATATTTAAACATTTGGAACGAGATTTTTAAGGGGAAAGGTAGGACACCTAAATATACAATTTTTGCTATCTTTATTACTTTCCGAGACAGTAATAAATAATTAATATAATAATTAATAGTAACATATAATGCCTAAATGTCTTTACAGATGAAAACGAGAAAACTATACACTACTTACGCATTCAAGGTGACATACAATCGAAGGAAATCTAAGATCGTCTTCCTATTATTTTCCGTGATCCCGTACGCATCGCTTAAACATTCCATTAGAAATTGCACCCAATCTCCATCTTCTTTGACGTCGTTCAGCCCTTCGCCTTTGGCAATCAGCCCAACAATTGCGGGCAACGTAGCTAGCAATTCCATGCTATCTTCATACGTGTACTCGAAAGGGTAGCATTCGATTTTATAAACGAAAGCTTCGTACAAGTTAAGGGAATCTCGCAACGAAGATCCATTACTTTTCAACTTACTTCCCAATACCTGTAACTCGACGTTCGATTTTTCAAAGCTTCCTTCATATGTTTTCCTGAATCGAAAACGGTGAGAGCCACCGATAACTTCCCCAGAGGTGAAACTGTTTTCGGAAGGGTTCGAAGGATAGAACCAATAATTCCTCCACCTGGACCAGACCACCAATACTTATTTCTTTGGCGTCGTATCGACCAATCTGCGATTAGCGAAGCCGTTTGTTCATGCGTGGGCACGTCGCCGGTAAGCAGCAACCAAAATACAGATTCCGCGCTCGGCGACTTCCCTTGGCGTGGTAGCAAAGTCACCACTTCCGGCAGCGTCAACCCTCTGAACTTGATCTGAATTGTATAACGTTCATTTAAAAATCTGCTCGCGATAGCAAGGTGATACAAATAGAATTTTAGATGATGGTTAAATAATCGTTTAAATAATCATTGTTGTCGCTTTTATGATGTTCTTAGATGAGCTTTTATTAACGCTCGAACGGTGAACTTCTCTTGATATAAACATAACAGAACAAGCCTTTTGTAATAATATTTATACTCCCCGTTTTTATCTTATTTTATCCTTAGCGTGCTTATGAATTTACTTGTATAGCATCGAAATGTATTTTGATATTTGTAAAATTACTTTCTGGATTATTTTTTTATTACAAGTCACACTTACTCCATGTTTCGGATCAGTTTCCGAGGTTTCCCTAACAATCGTTTTCACGCCATTCAAGCCCTGGTATATATCTTCTACGGTGATGTGACTGACTACGGAGGATCCATAATGTTGACGAAAATTCCTTAGTAGATCATAGTGAATAGGTATCTTTTCCCACAGGGCCTGCTTTAAGTCTTTATTTGCACTGGGCGCACCTCTTGTTCTGCTTACCTTAATTTGCAGAAATGAACATGTTGCAGAAATAAACTTAAAATTTCTATTTCAATCTATAGACGTGTAACAAGTACTTAAGTTTTCTACGAAATTATAACGCGACTTATTTTGTTATAGAGACCCAATATATCAACTATTGATTCTATTCTACAGTGTTCTGTAGACAATTCAATTTACAATAAATACATTTTTCTTCAGTAGAAGGCTACAATAATTTTACATGGCAATTCATAAGAAACCATAGCTGTGTAGCTTTTTTTTATAGAGCCGAACGTTTTTGCTTGAATATTGCAGTTTATATTAATTCGTCAATTTTCGAATTGCTGTCGATTAGAAATAACTCGACTTATCCCGGCAAGGGTTAATGCTCAAATATCGATCGGTTTGGGTCGAGTTTGGTTATGATTTCGAAAATCAAATTGGCTGCGAGTAACCTCGTACATCGGTAAATCAATTCCAACCGTCAATGCCTGTCGTCGTCCTCCGAAATTACTATTGCTGTGCGGCCTGGTAAACATAATTGTCGTCGGTACGTTCATCCATCCTCTCGTAATCTGATACATTGTTTCCAAATATGAGTATTAAAGAGTGCGTCCTTTAAACTCGAATCTTCCAATTTTTTTCATTTATTAAAGAAATGCTTGAGCACGTTGCAATTTGAAGCTTAAAATTTAGACATTGTCTTGTGAAAAATGAACAAAACTAAATCATGATAGATTCGTCAAAACTGAATTTTGACAAATCCACGCGAACGTATTCTTTTGTTCTTTTCACCTCATCTCGCGATGGAACACATTCGATGTATAAGAAAACGTTTAGAAACGAACAATTGGCGGAGAAAATATTTTTTTTAAACTGCATGTTTCGTAATGTTAAATTTAATTGTATGAAATAATTTAGAAAGAAATTCTTTACTTAAATGAGGAATTAAAAATTTGAATTCTTTAAGGAATGTTACTTTCAAATTAGTCTATTTTGTATATATCATGTGCGTGATTTGTAAAAATAAATAGGAAATGTGTTTCCAAAATTTTCTACGATTTAGTTTCCTTGATTAAAACGCAAATATTTCGTGGAAATTAATAACGAATATATCGAAGGGGAGAAGGCTCAAATAAATTCACAGAATTTATAATTTTTGTTTTGCAGTTTACTATCGCGTTACTTCTGCATACAAAATAATACACATTTTGTATGTAAAACGACGCTTGCTCGACGATCAATTCTGTACAAATCACGTCGAAAGTTACTTTCTTCTAGATTCTATCTATTCCGGTACAAAGATTTCCAACGAACACATGTTTGTATGTTGAGTAATTAGATTCTATCTTGATTTACGGTATATTCAACATTTACGTATAATCTGCATCACCTACGCGGGTAATCATACATGTTTAACAACCGACTGTTTTTTCAGTTCGATCGAACGTAAAAGTTGGCGGGAAATCTTTCAACAATATACGTTATTTGACGTCACCTGTGTTACTGGTAGATAACGGCGGAAAATATTGCGTTCTGCTTAAAATATATGTAAACAATAACAACAGTAACATGCATTTCATAAACTTGCACACATAATTGTCTACTATCGGCTGTATTCGAACGACCATAGATCATAATTTAAAAATGGTTAAGAATGTAAATGAATGTGCAACCAACATTGGGTAGTTAAGATATTTTCGTGGATTTACTTTTTTTTAATAGGTAGATTGGAATCAAAGTTGCGCAAATTCCGCCCTCGAAAATTTTGACCTATTTCGTAAAATGTGATCTATGCGTGCCAAAACGTTAAAAAATCGTGGGGACTAAATGATGAAGTTATTATAAATTAACTTAATTACAAAATTATCTTATCATCAGCTATAAAAACGAGTCGTAAGGCTTAAATAATCGTATCTCTTCTTAAAAAATTATTCATTTTTGTTTACAAGCCGAGGGACAATTAGAGAATTTACTGTACTCTTATCACGTTACAGATCTCACATTACTTAAATTATTTATCCTCTGATTATTTTGTGAATGAACGAACTGAAGAGCTTGTGACTTAAGTTACAAATAATGCAAAATACTGTTGCGATAAACAAATTGAATCATAATTTTGTTTCTTTTTAATAATACGATATTGAAATTATTAAATAATTCTTTTAGGAAAATGTGCGAAAGACTGAATGTGTACGTTTGGTCGTTCTTTTTGTACTTAGAGCCGATAGCGTATGTGTGCAATACCTCGTAATATCAACAACTACACTTACGGTCTACTTACTGACTAATTCCTTAACAGTATAGTAAAATATATGTATATTGTATACGCTATTGCTTGATCTGAGGTAACTCTCAATAACACCCTATTGTTACATTTATTTGTTTGCTATTATTAATGTAATCGTTATACTTACTATCATTATTTTATTACTATTATCATTAGGCCGAATGCATTGCTGGAAATAAATCAAGATTGTAGAATCGTTCTATCTACTTGAAATTCAACGTAAGGAAATTATAAATACTATAAACAGTATATACATATGAAACAATGAATCGGAAAGACTTCCATTTGGGGATAGCACATCTAAATGAATCAGGAAACAAGAAGTTCTTGCATTTGTACAAAGTTCTCTTCCCGTCTTTCACATACGATTCAAATGTCATATACAGGGTGGGGCATTTAAATGGGAACACCTGAAAATACATATTCCATTATTATTGGTCACATGAAAATGTTCTGAATGATGATGTAATACTAATTATTTTAAGGCGTACAACATTTTCTTAGTTTTCAAGATCATGCAAGATTCACGGCCATCCGTACTTTTCCTTAATGAAACCGAAATCGCATCACATATTCAAAATAATTGCTATTCGTATTTTTTAGTGATTCTTAGTGTCAATATTTTCAATTTGTTTAAACTGTCTCATATAATTACAGGAAATTCATAAAGTATAGAGAAATAGGGGTTGAAATTGTGTGACTGTATAAAAGCATCGCTTCTCTGACACATTGAAATTACATAAATGGAAATTGTATTAATTTTCTCGTTCTATCCTGTGTAAGATATAACAAAGATATTTGGATGTTCCTACTTAAGTGTCCCACCCTGTATATCACAGGAAAGTAACGAGACGCTAAACTATCGATTAAACACGATCATTATTTCATCTATAATTTAAATAAAACTGATAGCCTTTTGCTTTTTTTTAGAAATAAAAAAAATGAAGTTTAAATGGACATAAAATGGGAATGAAATTACGTTCCAGAAAAAATGTCTTATCGTAAATAATGGATAAATGACTGCAGTGTACGTGTGTCTGTAGTGATAATATTGCTGTGTTTAAAGTAAAAACTCAACAGGGAATTCAGTATCGACAATGTTTTAGTGAAGTGTTTGTATAAAAAGTTTTTATAAAAAAATGTGTCTAGTAACAAATGAAGCTCGTAAACATTGTTTGCGTATAATAATGATTTCTTGTAAAAGTTTTTCGAAATGTTTACATTTTTTGTACACTGTGTTCAAAATTCATTTGTCCACGCAATCGCGTGCGTTTTTTTTTTTGTATCTGCAGATAATTTATTCCGACATCACATATTATTGTTTTCCAATCGTAAACGTTCTTCAAAATTGTAGTTAGGACCTACTTATTCAATGTGAAGACACTCTATAAAATTTGTTTTCTGTAAGAGTATCTGAAAAGAATTCGTCGACGCAAATATAACTGTGCAAGTGGTTATTAAAAAGAATATATTAAATATAATGATAAAATTCGAGTGATGGTAAACACTGAACTCGAAGGAAATAATTGAGAGGTGTATAGTGTATGCTATACATATCGTTTACTTCTCACAGTCTCATTACTTTTTTGGCAAACAGTGTACACAGAGCGACAATTTTCAATCTGGAAATGACATTACCGACAATGGTACACTAAACGTGTAAACACTACGAAAAAACTTCGATAAAGCACGTAATATTTTGCACAGGGAATTTGAACAGGCGTTCGTGTGTTTTTGGAGTGTCATTTACAGAGTGAAATTTCTCACTTTGCATAGAGCATAGAATTACATGCTGTATTTACAGAGCGAATTGTACAAGTAAAATGTTAAACGAAACTGTACGTAGATACAAAGGGATTCGGCAGTCAGTGTCAAGTACGCCATATACATTTGAAATCATCTCGTAGCATTCATCATGAACGAGAGATTACAATTGTACAACAAGATTGTATTTCTCACAGTGTTAAAATTACGCGACGTGTCATTTTGCTGGGTCACGTTTACGTACGCGGCTCAGAAATGCTCGGTTTCCATATCGTCACTAAATTATTAATACTGACAATTGTGAGCTCGAAAATTTCATAAGTTAGAGATGCATATTTTGTTTGGAAGTAAACAAAAATCGAATTTTCTAACATAAACAGGGTAATCAGATAAATATTTTTCTTCTGTTTGCATTGATTCTCGTTCGGTATCAAAGTTCAGACATAAAAAAAATATATGAGATTTGTAATGACTGATGTAAGAATATAGAAATTGCTTGATAAACCAATGAGAAACGAATGCAGTTTTCATGAAACATTATAATAATTTGAACGATCACAATGTCTTATGTTATACGATTGAACGGTGAACCACGGAAATGGCTCGGGTGTTTTCGCTTCGATTTAGAAGCTGTTGGAACGTGTTCGGAATTATTTGCTTTAGAATACTCGGTAAAATTCAGCTTTTATGTTACAACTTTTCCAGACTCTTTCGATCTAACCTCTCCCTCCTTTACATTCGACTCTCGCCTTTACGTTAACTACGACCCTGCATCGCGATAAGAAAGGAAGCAGTTCTTCTGATAATATTGTCGCAGAAGACGAGTACGCTCATTCTTTGTTTTTAATGTCAGAGAAGAATGCACTTTTCTCCGGTGTCGTGGGGATGCGCACGTAAAGGCTGCAAGGGTGCAGACGACGGCGAGGGTGGTCTACCTTCGACTGCTTGGATGTTCTTCATTAATTCTCGAAACACCTAGTGATAGTTATTACATATTCATACCATAGTAATTCTGGGTGGGAAGACCCTACAAATAAAATTAATCAGCCCTGTAGTGGAAGTTGTAGAGGGTTGACACATTTCGGAGAAAAAAGGATCATGTAGATAACAGTAAATAATATTTTAATACTCAATGCTTGTACAGAAATAAGTTTTGAGTGTTTTAATAAAAATAAATGTGATTTTGTAGAACATGTAAAATGTCTCAAACTTCCTCATTTATGTAACCACACGTATAAATAAACAATATTTATTTTATATATTTTATCAATATACAGGGTGCGGCGCCAAAATCCGGACAAATCAAACACATTTTTGAAACATAATTTTTATTGCAAAAACGGAGTAGTTTATAATTATTTTTTTTACTAAATTGTTTGTTAGGTCTTAAAGAACACATTTACTAAATATAACCCCCTCCTGCTCGAATGACCGCCTCCATTCTTGGTCTGAAGCGTTCGCCGGCCCGTTTTAATGAGTCGCGGTCCATATCGGCGAATGCCACTTCAATAGTGGCTCTCAATGATGCGAGGTTTGGATGTTTGGACTTGTTAGTGACCCTTTCGATCACGCTCCATACATAGAAGTCCAAAGGATTTAAATCTGGACTGTTAGGAGGCCAAAATTCTTTGGACCAAAACATGTCGACGTTGTCCGACAACCGATTTTGTACAAAATGACTTGTGTGCGCTGGCGCACCGTCCTGCTGGAAAACATACGGCTTTCCAGACGATACAGTTTCCATCCACGGCTTCACCACATTTATCAGAACATGCAAATAAACTTCTTTTGTGACATTTTCATTCATTTTGTGACATGGAGGCGAAGGTCCTCCTCGACGATTCGACGCATAGTTTTTTCACTTACACCGACAACCGACGACAATTTTCGGATCAACTGTCCTGGATCCTCAAAAATCAGCTCCTAAGTCCGTTGCACGACTTCGGGTGTCCTGACAACGCGTTCCTTCGAGTGAATTTTCCTTGCCGGTGTTGCAAAACTTTCATTGGACTTCTCTGACTCGTTATACTTAGCGACAACATCATACACAGTCGATCTTGGGTACCCGAAGAATAGAATGACTTCTGTCGCTGAGCGCCGAGCACGAACACTTTCGATAATGGCGGCTCTTCGATTATACTCCGCACTTGGTTTCAACATTGTAACTGTTTCGAGGTTACGAATGTTTAGTACTTGCATCAAGCTATTTTGGCGACAATCGCGACTTTTCAGAGTGGTATAGAACGGCGGGGAATTCAAATTAAATTTTGTCCGGATTTTGGCGCCGCACCCTGTATATATTTTAATATCTCAAGGAAACTTGAATATGTAGCTTGACTGAATTATGCAAAAGTGCCTTCGCTTTTGAAGTAATGTTTTACTGGATGATGTTTAAAAAACGTTTTGAAAAAATTACAACTGATCAAAGAATTAGAAAAGATACGAAAAGTCATGCATTATAACATTTTTATCTGGATCTGTACTGAAAATATAAAAAATATAATTTGTAGGCTTATTTTACACAACATCCTAAAAATTTCATCATATTTGAGTACCCAACAGTTTATTTTGCACGCAACTCACAATTAAAGTTTTTCGATTTTTTAAATGTATGGCCCCTTTATTTTAATACAAGCACTTTAATATGTAAATTGAATGATCAAATAAGCTAGTTAAATACATTTCCTTGTGGGGCTGTGATTCAATCTGAAAATATTGTATGTAGTATGTTTGTCAAGTACCGACATCTAGAACTGCTTTACTCTATGGTATGTAATTAAGTACCGTAAATGGCGCCAAAAATCATTTGTTTTTCATAAAGTGAGAGTGTGATCATTCCACACGCTCCCTTGAATAAAAGAACTTTCTTCACAAGAGCTTGAACAAATCCTTCTTAAAAATATAAAGTTAAATAGAAGATAGAGTTATACTGGTAATTTATAAAATCTTTTCATACTTGGTCATGGATTCTGCACGCAAGTAAGTATTTGAATCTTTAATTTATTGCGAAGATATTTATTTCAAATATTATTGTGTATAAGCTTTTATTTTAAATCATATTAAATCTTATTTTACTCTTAAATCTTCTGTGCAATATAAATGTGCAATTTGAAAACATAATATTGCAGCTTAGGAATAAAATTTGTTTCTTATTTCATTTCGAAGAATTAAATTTATCAAATAGAATACTGGAATCTGATAACCAATTTGATGAAGTTGTTCTTGTCGACAGAAATGAAAAGAGAAAGAGCTTTGCTGTGTCTGGATTGAAGAGATTGAATAATAATAATATAAATCCTATTTGTAAGAAGAAATTTAACAAATTAAATAATCATTCACGTGAAAATGTATTGGAATGTCACGAATTATCAAATGAAAATAATATAGAAGTGAAAGAGACAAATAACTTAGAAAATGGAATGAAACCATGGATGATTCAAAATTTTAAGCCCTGCATGTCAAAGGTAACCAGAGGATTTAAGCGGATGTTATATAAATTTAAGATGCAAATAAACCGTAAGCTCCTAAAACATATGAGGAAGGAAATATTAAATCAGACTGATGCTGACGATGTGGTATACATTATTGGTCGCATCATTAACAAAATGAAAGAAGAACTATATGACCAAGAAAGGATATTAGCAATATCCTATAGTCAACAACTGCTAAAATATAATTTTAAATCATGTTGTTATAAGTCTGCTAGTACCAATGAGAATAATTTACGGTTACAAACTGAACTATCATTGCATGAAGAGTCATTGGATAGCATATCTGAATTGGAAAATGATATGAATTCTTACAACACACCTGTAAAAATAAAGCATAAAAAAAATGAAAGAAATTTATCAGTAGGAAATAGGTCCACTACTACTGCTGTAGTTGAAATTAATAAGGTTGATTCAGGAAACAAACCAAATTGGGATGCTATTTTGAGTAAATTAAAAGATATTAGTGTCATTAAGACAAGTATTAAAAAACCTCGTAATATTTACAATAGCTTAGATGATAATAATTTGGAAATTACAGAAAGAAATTGGAAACATCCTACAGAAATTGGTACTACCATAGAAACCAATTTCACTGAAACGGACCAGTACCCTATTGAAATTGACAAATGTTTATTAGAAAACAGACCAAGATCAATGGAAATACAGTATTTAGAATCAGATCCTGACAGTGATGAATTTTGTTCATGTCCTACAGTAAATTTGTCTCCTAAGGTATAGAATAATTTGCTCCGTAAAGATAAAACTAGAAAAATAAAACAAAATAAAAATAAATACCGTTATTAATCAAGAACTTTCATTTTAAATGAATGCTTCTTTCATTCACTAAGTACAAGCACTGAAAGTAAAACTAGAACGTTACTAATGAATGTATCAAACACATCTTTTTATATGCTTTTTATCTTTGCACAGAATGTGGAGGACATGTGTATCGTACGTATACATTCGAAAAGTATAAGAAGGCATGGACGTATGGATAGGAAGATATTTATGGATTGCAAAGTAGAACTAGATAGGCTTAACATATAGTAAACAGTAAAATAAGATGATTGTTAATATGATGTCACATATTAACGCGAGAAACAGATTGTTTATGTAATTATTCTTATTTGATTTTGTTCTTTTGATCTATGAGGATTGTGATTAGATTTTTTATTTTTTATAGTTGACTAGAATTTATCACAGAGTCATGTTAAAGTTTTCTTTTAATTTACTTTTCCACTATTTAATTTCTTGGACACGATGCAGAATGTATTGCATAGGTATTTTTATGTTTATATATTACTTTTATATTATTTATTTTTTTGGACACAATGCAGAATTTATTGCATAGATATTTTTATGTTTACATTTGTGTCCATTAGAGTAAAGACTGATCACAACAAGCACCGTTTCTTTTCTTTTTTAACAAAACCCTAGAAGATTTGTTTCCAGATCTAGGACAATATTCTTGAACTCGTTCCGGGTGTGTGCTTAAAAATTACTGTATCTATATGTTATATTTTTTTATGTTATTAAACACTAAAATATTGTTTCATTAAGATTTCGATGTATAAATATTGAAAATAAAAAGGGATTCGCGCAAGTAGTTTTCTTTTCGATTGGAATCGACACATGGTGGTATACTTGGCAAGGGGGTTGTTTTACACTTACCTGAACAACACGACAGTTAAATCTGGCACTGCACTCGACGTAGCCACATTGCCAGTGCTTCCGGACAAGATTGACGATGTCCCTGTACCTACTTCCGGAAGCAACTGCAGGCGATAATTCGTCTTGCTTGTTTCCGACTACTAATAACGGCACACCCCTCATTTCTCGGCCTTCGTAAATTTGCTCTCGCAACGTTCTAATATACTGCGAAATAAAGAAAAGAACAGTTGTTCTAAAATCCAAGTCGCCTATTTCGCTCCTCGCCCCTTCTAATTTCTACTACCTTGTTGGTAGATACCGAGGTACAAAGGTGTTATGTAACATTTTAGTGTTTATCATCTTTCTTAACTTTATTCATCAATTTTTCAAAACATTGTTGATGGCACTATTCACAGACATATTAGTAGACTGCGGATTTTCGTGGGAAAGAAATAATAAATGATGATAATAATAATAAATAATAAACAAAAATCATTCTACATAGTTGACAGTGGTACAATAATGTTCTCAAATCGTACAACCATTGTTTCTAATACAATACCAATTCGTCTCATTCAACTTACAATCATCGAATCGAAATAGCCCGGTAACCATAGTCTGAGGGTTTAATCACTATTTATACCACATTCGTTATATTGTTCGTGTTGGAATTTATTTGCTAGCAATAGTTGAGAAGTGGCTTGTGTGCGTGGGCTTTTAAAATTACGTTTCGCCAATTAAGTGTTCAGTTACGTACCTGAAATGTCTCCTGATTGCTGAGGTCGAATACAAGTACGTAAGCGTTCGCACTTCGCAGGCCGCAATAACGGAAGTCGGTCCATTCGAGGTGCGAACTGACCGGAAAATACGGGATCGTCGGCAGATCCGTGATTTTTAGCTCGTACAATCGGTCGGCGAGTACTACACTCGGATAGAAGGTCTCCCTGCGCTCGGTTGGCTTGTATTCCTCGGAAAATTCGCTCCACACGAATTGCTGCAACGCACAAACTACGGATTATCGTCAGTTCCCTTCGTAATCCAAGCAATCTGTTTCGGTTAACAGACAGAAAACTGATTCAGGGGCTTCGTTATACAGCTGTGAGATCACAGATCGTTTTGATATTTGTTCGCATACTTCTATTTGCAAACTACGAAAATTCGGTGATACAAGCTTATGGTTTTTATAGGCGATTACAGGTTGCTATCGGATGGTGTAAGATTACTTAAACTGAGGTTCAGCTAGAATTACTAGAATTCTATTAGCGTTTTTAATATTGATAAATAATTTTAAAAAGTATTATATATTCGTATGGTTGCACGTTGTAAATTCATAAAATCGTGAGTTGTTCAAAGATGTTCTAAGGAAAATAGAGTTTATCTCTGATAAGACTACGGGGTAAAAGAGCAGAGTTTTTCCATGTAAATGAATTCTAAATAACACGTAACTGTATAATATGGAAAACACAGAAAATCGATACGTAAAAAAGCAGACATCTTTATAATTAATAACAACAGCGAACAATAAACATTCGTAGTACTCTCTCCGAATCATATACACAGTATAATTGTAATTCCTAATTGTAAATCCTGACGGTTCATCATGTTGCCTGAATAATATTTTCTTGTAACCATACAGGGTGGGCTGGAATTCACAGTGCAACCAAGAAGAGGTTGATTATACGTGCAAAAATAAAAAAAATATTTGGTGTAACATTTTTTATCCCGGGTTCCGTTTTTGTGAAAATCGAGTTTAAAGTTTATTCATCTCTGTGAAAAATTTAGTTATCGTCTATTTTTCTAGCGCAGGTGTCTCCATCCGAGATAGCGATTACATACATTTGACAATGACGGAAACGCTGGGTTGGGAAAGATTTAAAATGCAGTGATAGAAAATAGTATACATTGCATACAGGAATCGTCCAATAAATCATTGAATTTGATGTTGTGCACGTTCATTTGTACGCTGCTGACGCATAAATGGTTTGAAAATTTAGAACGTGTTCGTTAAATTCGAATTTAAATATTGCGAATTACAGACGTTTCACTAAATCGTCATCGGATCGAGAAATGGATCACCAAAGTCACGGAAACGTGTAAATTGAATTGAATTGTTTCTGCGTTTCTACATGTTCCGGATTTTATTACAGAGAAAGGAATAATGAATCGAAAATTCCGACATTTCGGTGCGTACGGTGTATCTACTACATCGCGATTAAATATTCTATAACTCCTTTCCATGACTTTTCATTTCCTCGACCGCCGACAGTTACCATTTGTAACCGGAAACTGTCGCCGGAAATGAAAGGAAGTCATTCACGTCTTGTGAAGCAGCATTCGTTACTGCTAGATTGAGAACCTTTTGCTTCTTTTTTCCAGTTATGAAACCAGGCGACATCGCAATTTTATGCTTTACGATTTTCGATCCGATTAAATTTTTGCACCCATTTTTAGATCTTCGTATTTCGCGAAACAACGATATTTTCACGCAAATACGATTCGTACGAAAATCGTGATATACGGTAACCTCGTAAATAACGCAAAAATTCTTTGAGCCTATTTCTGTAACATATTTCTCTTGCAACATGCAGCAGCATTATGAGATGTTTCAAAATTATTAGTTATAAGTAGCATAATTTTTATATTCCTTTTTCAATAAATAATCTATTAGTTGATTCTAATCATTGATGCCAATAATGTACAACGATGCATTGAAACGATAATTTGTGTAAAGATCTGTAGCCGAGTTATTGCTGTTTGTAGAATTTCGGAGTTTCTACACCGTCCTCGGAAGAAGTTTAACAAATAAATAGAAGCTACAATGACAGTTATTTGAACAAACAAAGTTATATTAATAAACTGGTAATTGAATTCAACTTTTATCGTTACCGCAGACTATAAAGATTATTTACATTTAGAGAAGAGTCTTTCACTCCGCGAATGCAAATAATGTCTGAAACACGATATAAAGTGCTCCCTAATGGATAATATAGCTTATCTTACTTCCTAATTGAAGTATTCTCTCAACCAAAATGTCGCTCCGTGGAACGAAAGTTTTAACCATTCGGAGATTATTAAACCTAATCCCCGTTCCTTAATATAGCAGTTGACAATTTTCGATAACTCTCGTGATTTTGATTGTCTGACAAGAAAATTGCATGAGAACTGTAGAAAAAATATCGAATAGATTTCTCTTCTTTTATGACAAATTATTCTACTACAACGTGCAGTTTCTGTTTACATTTCGTCGATCTTTGATAGCAAAAAAACTCATGAAAGTTGACTGAAAAAAAACTATGTTTTAAAAGAAACTATTAAAAGAGTGACAGGTATTAAACTAATATATATGCATAAATGGAATGCTCTTATCTATTGTATTATTTACGATTCCAATCGAATATCTAAGATATTAACAAGTAATCAGTTGGCTAAGATATTGTTTCTCAAGAGTTGTCAATTTTCCTAAGTAAGTATATGTTTGATTTAGCAAGAAATAATGTTTAAATATTGTCTTGATTAAGATGAAGGAATATCCCCCGAGGGAGATCAATCACGTATCGATCTTGGGAATTGTCGCAGGCGGTGGTCCCTTTCGGGTATTCTGTAACTCGCCTAACTAAGTAACTGCGAACTACAGTAGCAGATTTTTGTTATCAACATTTACACGATGTTAGAAACATAAGGTTTCGATATAGATTAGTATATCGATCTTTATAGTTTACACCCTCATTTTTTATATTTATTTAGTTCTTATGTCTTTTATTTCGAGGAAATTAACGAAAGTAATGACTTTTCAATTGCAAAACTGTCTTGGGCTTTGTGAGGATAACATTAATGAAGTTCCACGAAGTATAATATCCACTATAACAAGATGATACAGTTTAATATTCTATTATCAATATAGAAACATATACAATACTATAAAATGATAAATATTAGTTTTTATATTTAATTTTTTATTTTTGACGTTAGCTGACGTTACCAAGCTGGTCAAAATGGTTGGTTTTTCGTAGTCTCTGATATCATAAAGATGTTTCTAGTAGAAATTTTTAGATAGCCTTTTTATTCAAATATACATTATAGTGCAAATCGTTCCAGGTTTAAATAAATTCAATCTTGTCATTGTAATAAAGAAATATGCGTTAGTTTAGCATTCGATAGTTCTAGTGTTAAAAGACTATTATAATGGCAAATTAATCTTTTACTACAAAATTATATGGAAATACAATGTCGGGGTCATGTATGTGTATCTCTAATGGAATCTCTGATAAAATAGACTAGTTTCATGTTGTCTATGCAAGAATGTGAAACTTACGATAAAGTAAATAGTTGCATGATTTCTATGCAAGAATGTAATAGTGCTATGTGGATAAAATACTTAGTGGAATATGTAGAAAATGTTAGATTCGTCAAAAAAATAAACGTAACCTTAAGTTGATCTACGGCTAGGGTTTAGAGGTTTTGTCCACTATTTGCCGATTATTATGCAAATGTGCTTACCCTAATGATGCTAGACTTGCCCACCCCAGGTGCACCGAGAAACACGACTTTAACACGGTCCAGAGTGTCTGCGGGGCTTTCTTCTTCTTTCGATCCGCTTTCAGCGTTTTCGCAGGTTATTGTCTCGCCTCCTCTCCTTTCCAAATAGTCCAGGTCGAGCTCTGCAAATGATTTACAGAATCTACGATTCAACGAAACAGGATCCGAGTTTCATCTCCTCGGTATTGGTATATGAGCTCATTGCTAGTTAAATCATCTGATCATCGGACTCGTTTATTCAATTCTCGTGCACTGACCAATTTTATTCGAAGCAACTACATCTTTTCTTTAATCTACAATTTTTCTTGTCGGAATATACAAATTAACTTAATATTAATAGTTCGAATACGTTGCACAAAAGTGCAGAACGGAATCGTTTTCAGAGTCGAATATTAATCGTGGTCCGAGTCGAATAATGATCGTATGAAATAATCATTTCATATTGTAATTAGAATAAATTTATCTGGTTTTTAATATAGTACATGTAAGTAACTTAGTTATAGATTTTGGGAAGAGTTGATATTATATTTATGCACCTGTAAATCTGCCATTAGCAATAAGTAGAAATCTGTGTTCATCGAAACAAATTTCAATGTCAAGTCTGCGCCGGCACAGAATTGGCAAGGGTTAATGGATACTGTTTCACGTTCCTTTTTTTAGATTCTTTTGCGCTGTCTATCAGCTGTGCATATTGGTTACCTACTTTAGAACTTTGCTTGAATTTTCCATTGACAGGCCAAGTCAATATTTTTACCCATGACCTACAAAAGTATCAGCTTTCTTTCGGTTTAAACTGGCGCCAGATTTAGATTTCCTCATCAGAATATTATATTTGTTTCATATTTTATGTCCTCGTTTGGGAACTGGCCGGGTCGTTAATTCTGCATCGATATGACGCCAAAGATACGTTATGTGTGACGGTGAGCTTGAAAAGATATTAATTCTAGAAAAATTGAATGAGAATATCGAACCAGTCGAATAAAACTAACGCCTTTAAATACTGGAACACGCGCGCCTCTATTATCTATTTCACTTTGGTGAAATTTCAAACCTCGTTGTTAATATTTTATTATCAACCCTAATATACGAACACATTTTATAGTTTAACAACAATAATCTATGAGATTTTTCAACAAACTGACACGAGATTTTCATTCTTATCTGTTTAAAAAATCACGAACATAAATTTGAAAAAAGTGAATTTATTTAACAGCACATATTCTGAAGTTTAATATTTTCTGCTTGCGCAGTGAAATAAAAAATGTCGTTTTATATTTTGTTTACGGAAACCACTTTGATGAAACTGATGCGACGAGTATTTAGGCGAGTGCCGATGGGGGTTCAGGTGGATGTTTTGGTTTCATCTTCGGTTATGAGTTTCTAAAAGTACTCGCGCCTCAAGCGTCACACGTGAAAAATTATGACAGAAATGTGTAAAGTATACGATCATATAACTTATCCGTCGGCAGGATCATATAAACAAGAACTATACACACCACCTTCGGTTTGTGTCAATAAGTTTAAGCATTCGATCGTAACACTAAAACTACTGGTTCACTGAAAATAAGATTTTATGAGATTAGTAGAAAATATAAAATCTATGTTGATTTAAGATAAAAATTCAATTTATATACGTAAAGTTATTGACTACTCAAACAATGGAAAAATTCTAAAAAATTGTAGGTGTTCAAATAAAGTTTCAAGCGATTTTCGTGGCATGGAAAGAAACTCATTGAATGGATGAATCGATATTAATTTAATTATCCGTATTTATTATTGCGTATAAATTACGTAATTAATACTCAAGAACGTGTAACTGTTTGAATATATTATATGTTGTATAATTGCGTATAGTATTCATGGGAGAGAACAGACATTTATTGACATTTAAATTTCCATTTAAATAACGATAATAATTAAAAAGCAACGCGGGTTGTTGCTCTGTCATTACTGCTACTGTTATTTAACTTTGTTTTGATTAATAAAAACGCCGTATTCATTGGAGAAACGACTCTTCATAAAAGAAGCGCATATTTTTGACATTTGTACGAACAAGTGTTATAAAGGTCTATAGTAGTTATGAAAATAACAAACCTGTTTTCATCTAACTTTTTATCATTAAATAAATAAAATTACTCAATAATTTCTAACAAGAGCATCGTTGCATATTGATAATTTTAAAATAATTATGTTTCGATTAATTCGTTTAGTTCAGTGTTAAGCAGTAACTTATGTTAACGTTTCCTCGTGTTGTAAGCCGATAACCAGCTTCCTTGAAATAATAAAAAAATTTCAAATAATTATAAACAATACCGTGTTTACAGGGGAGTTGCGTTCGTAAAGATGTATAAAACGTAAAGAAAACTTCGTATAGATGAAAGCCATGTTATTTAATTTGTGGTATTTATATGTATAATCTATATATACTTATAATATGTAACAATGTATACTTTCTCTTTGGACAATTATTCAAAATAATACAGCACATTTACGGAAAAATGATTAATAGTGACAGACGCATCGTTTAATTTGTGATGTTTATGAAAAAATTGATCCAGCATGATCCTTGTATGTATACTATATAAATACAATTAAAATAAGGTGACTGGTATTTATTTAATACAATTTAATTCTAATATCTTTTTAATTATAATTTTTAATTTTAGCCAGCACTAAAATGGTTGAAAGAAAAGATCTGATTTGTGAAACAGAGAAGTACGGTGGTGGTCGTGTGCGCACAAGACAAGAGCCGAAAAAAAAAAAATATGAAATTGCACGTTAAGAACACTGCTAATTCGTTACCTAATAATCGTCTATTTGCGTGTAAAGATTGCGCCAAAAGTGAATCGTTTTCTTTCCAGGAACGATCCATGGATAGATATCGAAAATCGCGGAGAGCGTTACACCTGCGACGAATTCGTGGCCCGGCAACCTCCGCGGTCGAAGCTCGAAGCTCGACTGACTCCGGTGCTCCAAAGCACAGCCAACGTACGATCAGCGACACTGATTGGTGTATATATTCAGTTGCAAAAGTTCACGCACATTTGTCGAATTTTATATCTTCGAAGAAGAGACTTTGCAGATTTTTTTAGATACCGATGAACGTGTTAACTTAAAATCTGATTTCGAGAAACTAGATGTAGCTTCGTACTTCTTTACCTAAACATGCGAATAGATCAGGGCATAGAAACGATCTATATATTATATAAATTACATATATTGTACATATTTCTGTATATTGCTCAATAGTTCTAAACGTTCATTTATCTTTTTTCAAGATTGTATTTATTTGTATCGCGTTTCTAAAAGTTTTATCTATTTATACATTTTGATTTTCATATTATAGTTAACGAACGATCAAGATGAACAACAAATTCAATTTTATTAGCGAGAAAATTCATTACGATTGAAATAAAATGGAGATATCATTAATGTCTGTTAACATTGAAATTGAAATTGTTTAATAACATTTTTGGGAATTGCTATTAAAGCTATATATATATCTTCGAAAGTAATAATGATTATACAATAAAATATAATTTTAGAAGTTCCTTCTGTTTCTTAATATCAGTTCGGATACCATTGTTTCGTCGTAATTGTTTCATTGTTCCCATTTATTCTCAGACATATCTAAACTTTTTGTTCGCAAGATCACACAAAGGTCGCGTTATAATAGGTCACTGGATCGTCCCTATTTAAAAATGAAAGAATTAAAAATATCTCCGCAAGAACAATATCTTTCGATAAGCATTTTATCTTGCCCATTAATAATGTCTTCTACTCTCATCGCGAACAAGTATCTTATTTAACACCGAAATTACCAAACAAGACAAATTGACTTGTATTTTCTTTTACTATTCCCGGCATTATAGAAATGTTTTTTCTATAATAAAGTTTTAGACGAACCTCTTTATCCAAGAATATATTATACTAGAAATAGAACTAATTAGGTGCGATGACGTGTATTCCATTCATTTTTAACGTATGCTAACCTACGGGATATAGATAAATAATCGATATGGTATAAGATACCAAAAGAAATATAAATTTGTACTTATTATACTTCTTAGTACATTAGACAAGGAAAATCGAATCGGAAGAAATCTAATATGATACAAATTGTAAACTTAAACTGGCAATGGCAGTGTCGAAAATTATTTCATCACGAATCGCTGAATTAATAATGAACGTATTTAAGCATGAGAGAAGCGCCGCCGAACTAGCAGATCCGATACGGACCCGATCTACGTTCACAACAACAAGGATCGATAATTTTAAATGAATTGATCGCGAGTCAGTGTAGACGAATTTCGAGTGACAGGATTTGATAGATGTTATCCGAAATTGATCGAGCATAATCAGGACTCGGAGAATCCGATAAACATCCCTAAATTTAGGCCTCAACGGCGGTGACTCCGGGTCTCGAGGAATTCGATGGGCGTGAGTCCGGAGCGGTGCAGCCTAATAAGGTTAATCATCAAACTCGTTAATTTCGGTGCAAGCGTCTGCTAAGCGAGTTATAATAGAACCAATAACGATAATTCATTGCACGTGACTCGATAGATAGGTCTGCAGAAGTATTGGAATCGCCTGGATCGGCCATCGGAGCTGCTGGCGTTGAGGGCATTTCCGGCATCTTGAAGGTCTAGAAAGTGCTCGGGAAGTTTTAAAACATCGACGTGATCGTGCACTCTCCCGAGGACGAGTCCTGTATGTGTTCACGGTCCAGAAACGAATAATAGGATTTCATACTTTTTTAAAGACTTATAGAGACTTATAAATAGACCGACGGTTTTCATGCAAAATAGTTTAAGTCGCCACAGCAGTCGTTTAGGAAAGTCTGTTTTTCTCTAATAAGTTTAATGGGTTAAAAGTGCCTAACTCTTATAATGTACCTTATGTTTTTTAAATGCCACTTAAATGTACTTCCTTATAAATGCGAAAAATACGCGGTATACTTTTATAACGATTCTACAATAATTATATATAAATATGAAGAATTCTATAATCGGTCCATAATTGGAGTTATATGAAAAAAATGGAGGTCAATTTTGTTCCTCAAATTCCTATTTCTATTGCTTCGCAGGATCGAAATATTTCCTATTCAATATCGAATTCTCGTGGTATTTTTGCTAGTACGGTGACGGATAGGTTTAAAATGTTGAATATTCAATCCTTTTCAATATTTCGAATGAATTCTAAAAATTGTCACGTGTTTGTTCCTATTACATCGACGGAAATTGATGAAAACTAAGTATATTAAACAGAATCATGATATGTTTGTTATATAATAAATAAGTCAAATTGAAATTGTTGAACGCACTGTGACCTGTATTCGTTATTCTCTTTATTTCATTTTAAGTAATTGTTCGGTGTGTCTCTTTCTTTCACCGAATATAAATGCCCTCACCTGGTCCTCAATTATTCTGGATCACTATGCAAAATTAAAACTTTCTGCATTAATTAGAGGGAATCGGAACCCAGCGGAGATTTCTTCACAATTTTTATAATTGAAAATTCTTTTAAACCGCGTGCGGTTTTAAATTTTTCTTTTTTTCTCCCCACGAACGCGTGGAATCCATGTTCTATTTATAACCACCGATAAAGTCCATGTTTACATCCGACATTTTATTTGAACGCTTCTAATCAATTGCCGAGAATAAATTGCGAAAATACTACAAAGATGAAACAAGGATGTAAAAATTAATTGTTATCGTCTTTTCAAATCGTATTTAAGAAAAATATTAAATGGGACAGTTAAAAAAACGCGCAAAGATTTAAACACTCTCAATGCCGACCAAAAATAGTCTCAACGAGGCATACCAAACTTGTTCGCTGTGGTTTGGTACAGTTTCGGGAAGAAATTTCGAAAATTTTGCAAAACCTGATAATCGGAGGATTCAAAGAGAAGAAGGAAATAGAAAATGACACTGTTATTCGTTAAGAATATTAATAGAACAATATTTTCTCAAGTTTAACCGATATTGTTTGGTACAAACAGAATTGAACAAGTCTAAATACATCGTCAATGTACCAATTACATTTTCCACTTCTTTACAAAAATCTGTTTAACCATTTTCGAACAACCAGTTGAATTATCAAACCGGTGTTCTTATCAAAACACTGAAAACAGTCCCAAACCCTATCAAGGTACCTCTATCACCATAGAAAACTCCATCGATATAGACCATGTGATATGTTGAAATACTCACGGCGTTGTTTCTGCGGCGGGAGGCTATGCCTCCTCTTGCCGCCCCCAGTTTTAGTCTCTATGATTATCGGTCTTCCAAAAAAAGCAGCCTCGGTAATTGTCACTGAACCGGTTACAACATGAGCAAACCCTGACTTCGCCGTCACTACGGTTTTACTTCCCACTGCACTGGTGGGAATTCTTCGGGTCACAGTATAATCTCACTGGCGTGTGCAACGTGTGCGTGTTCTGTATCGCGTATCAGCTCATCCCCCGACAAGCCGACACGGCTCATTTAATAACACGTAAGAAAACCCACCCTTGACGCGCCGAGGTGCTCGACAGCGCTAATTACACGGCGTGCACATTGATTTATTGTCAGACACAAATACACGAGCGATGCCCGTTAACAAACAACCTTCGCCCCCATTTTTATCGACCCCTCGCGTTTCCCCGATTTATTTAGCATCTCGGTGGACCGGTTACGTAACGAGTCGCGAACGGTGGCCGAGACTTCGGCGGGCCTGACGGTTCTCGGTCGATCCGATCTCGCGGACCCCATGAAACAGGGCTGGCGAGAACCACTCCGGAACCACTCGAGGAACCGTTCCACCAGAGTAGAATCGAGGACGCTGATGCCTACGGTGCAGTCTACGGTGGACCGTGCCGTGATCTTCCCCGGCGCACTGTTAACCTATTTTCCCGGCGATTTAATCGACGATTGCACGATCGGCGAGACCGCGCGTGCTTTGCTCCGTGATCGATCGACCATCCGGACGGTTCGCCTAAACTGATCGGCGCCCGTGGCCTGGACGACTCCGTTTCGGGGCGGAGCGGTGCACGCGACGCATAGTCTAGGCCAGGCCCCCGTTCACGTGGGTAGTCACTATTATGAAACGGTCAGGCGATCGCCCCGTTGAATCGTGCCATACGATTCGAGCGAGTCCACTGATCGAACCTGAGTCAGCATCTCTCGTTTCTGCTGCTTTTTCTCTTTCTGCCTTCCGTAACTGGAGCGATCGGAATTTCGTGGGTGGTTCGACGTGTACACAGAGTCGAGTCGACGTTGTCCCGTCTACGCGTGTAGTCGGAGAGGTTCTCGCCGATGGTGGCCCCGGTGGAAAGTGGAGCTCGTTCTGTCACGAAACCGAGGAACTCGCCGGGAGATTGACGAGCGCAGCCAGCATCACCGGAGCACGCACGAGGAAAAGCTATTCGATGTACGACGATGCCGACCCCTGGACGATCGAAGCGACCGACACAGTCACTCTGCACGTGCGCACGGGAGCGGGGCTTCGCGCCAATTTCTTTACGGCACAATGCCTCTTATCGTTCGGCAATGTTACATTATGCAAAGATGGTACCCGGGATTTGTAAATTAAAGACAAGCCTCTTGTTTATTCGTCAACATTTATTTTCTCAGCTTCGAAATAGGCTCGACGGATTGAGAAGAAGAAAGGGTTTCGAAAGAAGTTCTTTCAAGGGTGAAATGTAGTCTAGAATGCGTCTCTTTTAGTGTTTAGTATTCTTTTGTGTAAAAAAATAGTCATCACTTGTACAGTTGTTATTATTTTGACAATATTGGTAGTGGTTCTTTTAATTTTTCAAAGATTTCATATTTTCAATTCTTGCATAGAAAATGATTGAATAAACTTTGTAATTCGAGTATAGATTATAATAAAAATTGCTAAAAGGTCAAACGAATTCTGTCGTATGATCGACATTAATAGATCATTTTTATGCGAAATAAATATCTGCATCGCTTGCAAAGAAATAGAAACTTTCTGCACGATTTGCATAATTCATAAATGAGCTTAAGATCGTCCAGTCGCAAATGAAATCAGGAAATATATTGAACAGTTTTATTCGACGAATAAACCAGAATTCAAACGAATAGAAACAAGATTATGGGAAATCGGGGGGAAATAAACGAGAGAAGAGCTAACCAAAGAAATTACGTTGCGCAAGAATTAGTGAACTAACATGGCGTATCAAAGTACGTTATAATTTATTTCTTGGGTTCAGGTACGGACAAAATGGCTTCGTATAAAATTTCACGATCGAAGGAATTTACTGGGCCAATTTTTCAGGCAAATATCCGACTTTTGGGTAAACAGCTATATTTATAAAGGACATAACGTCCTTTACGACGTTTTTACGCGTCGCACGGGCGTGACGCAGATATTTGTATGCGCGGTGGACTGCTCAACCCATTTTCTTCTGTCTTGCCTTCCCCTTTCGTAAATCATTTTCGCGGTAAGTTCGTTAGCTTCCATTGACGCGAGGGAATCGCGTTCGACGAAACTTCGCAAAGGAACCGCCGCACGCGTTTGGATTCGGTTTGGAGATCGTACGGCGTCACATTGGGAGCGTGAATTATTGCGAAAGCACAGCGCGCGTTTAACTGGCGGACGGTTAACGAAGGTAGCGGAAGATTGTACGAGGTTAAAAGTCAGCTTTGACGGTTAAGGGAAACAAGATTTAACATTCCCGGTGTCATGCGAGGCTAATTGGCCGTAGGAGCAGCGGGTCTCCGCCGTTTTAACGACGCTTGTTAATTGGAAAATAAACACATTAACGGCGCGTCCAACCTGGGGTTTCGTTTAATCACGAAAAAACGGGGGTTTGTGTTCCACAGAAAAATCACCGTTAATATTTAGAAGATTTTAAAAGATAGATATATTACAGTTTTACATAGACAGAAATTTATCTATAATACTGAAGATTCACTTCTAAATATGATCGCACCGCTAATAATTATATTAACTAACGTATTCTCGTTCGCGTTGCTGTAACGTAGCGAAAAAATTATACACGGCGATACTTACAATAGATATTTAGAGCTACGATAAAATCTGTATTATTATAAAAAATTAATTATACTAGGTGAATTATGTAAAAGTGTTATCGAAAATGCTAGCACTTGTAAATAAACGACGGATAAGTACCGTGTATCGTGAATGATTCTTTTTCAAGTAAAAGACAAAATAATATCGCCAGTTTGATCGTTTTTCACTGTATAAATAGTTACTCGTGTGTCACCTTAAAGTTTATCGATATTTTCGAGGAAAGAAGAATAAAAATACAAATATATAACTATACAAGACGAGACAAGAAAAGTATGATAGGACCATTGATCGGCGTTTAATTAGACGAGACTGTTCTGCTGGTAGCGGGTGACAATTTCAGTTTTCGAGTTTCTTTATTACAGGTAGTTATAATATAGCCGCCGCTGCTGTCCGTTTATCCGAGCGTTTCGTTAGTATTGAAAACATAAGGAAACTGGGTCGTGAATATCTGTTCGTCGTAGACGACGGAGAGCTAATTAAAGGACAGGCTACGTTTCAGGTCATAAAAATCGTGATTCCAGTTATACAGAGTAGGGCATTTAAATGAGAACAACTGAACATCTTCGTTATCTACAATCGCGTGAGAAAACTCTCTAGAACGAGGACAGACAGATACAAGGCGTTCCACCATTACCAGCCGGCTCGTAATATTGAAATTACAGAAAAATTTATCGATTACAATCCGAATACGATGCGGTGCAACGTTCGATCATCTATAATTATCGGAAACATGTTAAAATATTATCGTACATACGTAGAGAACAATCAAGTACGTTTAAAAGTTGTTTCGACGAAACGCAGCTTCCACTAAAGTTCATTGAGAAACATCTATAGTCACGTTCAAATTAAGGCCACTATGGTACACCGTCATATTTGAGACTTACTAATCATCTTTATGAAAGAATATAATATGTAAGTGTTTATTTACAAGTTGATAGAAGGACTTTTCCTATTCCCGTAAAAGTCTACTGAATGATCGAGATGCAAGGTGTTTCGTACGACTGTTCGATAAATCTCATAGAAAATTGCGTTATAGTAATATGGTCCCGCCGGATTGTTGCTATTAGACTGCGGATTTTTCGGGTTTTATAAACAAAATGTATCTACAGCATTTGCAAATACCGTTGGAATGGTTTCACGTTACTCAAATAATAATGAAGCGAAATAAATCTTTACGTAGCTCCGGTATCACTAATTTTGCATGAAAACCCACAGTCTAGTTATTATGAATATACTAGATAGGGAGCATGGTATAAAAATTTGTTACGTAAAATCAACGATCCAGGAAGTCGACACGAATTACCCTCGTTGCATCTTAATCATTCGTTCAATAAATTAAGTTCTCGTAATTACATCACAGTATATTGTACATCGGTAGATCAGTAAATAAGCACAAGTAAAACTCTTTGTCAGCGTAATGTTCCCCATGCATTGTTCCCCCTTCGGTATCCTATGCAATGTTGTTGAAAGAAGTCTACGTTAAAATTACCACTTACGATTATGAATCATCATTGTGTCAACAATACGCATTAAACGTAACGAAAGATATCATTGCTGCAACTCTCTTTTCCAAGTAAACATCGACCCCTTTGGCGATCGACGTCGGGGTCTTAAATTACAGCGTCGAACAGAAATTAACCATCTCTTTTTTAGCGCGCATTCAATCCCCGTATCTCGTTCGACACAGCAAATGTTATTCTAAAATTTCAGTTATTTTTTTTTTTTTCAGAAGGGATCACATCATTCCGAATTCAGCGCAACCGTTCCCTAGGTGTTTCTAGACTTGTGTGAAGAAAAAACAATTCCATCTCTGTCCCTGATTTCCTAGTAGAGGTTCGCGGAAGTATGACCGGTTTTTTTTTTCATTGTCATTAATTCAATATAACACGTGAAGTTCGGTACGCGAACGCGCAGTTGAACAAGAGACGATCGTTTCTGTGGAAGTAGAATGAACCGCGATCGACGAAACGTTTCGAATCGAAGAAAATTTTATACCCACGTGTCTGCCTAATGAATCGCGTTTACTCGGTTTCACGCGGACGACCGTGGGATAAACCATCGGCGTGCCGAACACGATCAGGTCAATTCTGACCGAATGGTTCCACAGAAACGATCGTCACGTGCATTTGTTCACAGCTATTGACACGACTTGCTGGACCCGCACCACATAATCGACTTACTCTAGCACGAGGAGTCGATTCTTCTCCTGTCGCACCACGATTAACTCGAAACGCCGTTGTATGTTGAGGTACCGCGTGCACCGTTTCGTTCGAACGGTGAAAAGTTCCCGCAATTTACAATCCCAAAGTACTCTACAGTCTCATTTTCCATTTGGAATTCTCAGGATCTTCTATGAAAGTCATTGCTACGCACGAAAATACAAAATTCGAGCTTGACAACATTAATCATGCATACTCGAGCATTCCAACTCTCACATTCATTCGCGAAGCAGTTAGCCGGTAGTGTTCACTTCAGTTGCACCAACACCATGAAGTAGGTCACCATAGCTCCCAATACCTGAAAAATTGTGCAATTTTTACGTAAATTTGTCTCTCTTTTCTCTCACTGAACATACCGGAGACTAAAAGCGACCGACTGAATTTTATTCGACTCGAAAATAGAAAGTAACCGTTTGAAATAATTGATTTTGGACCGTCATTTTCGGCACCGTTATTTAACGATAAAGGTAATATTGATTCATTCGAGACGAAACGATCTCAAATAATAAATTATTTCATCGTTTCTTGATTTCAAATCGATCGACACAGTAAGTTCAGTGTTAATAAAATTTCACGTTGCTTTCATAGCAAAGATCATTTACAACGTTCTACATTTATTGACTTTGAAGATTGTTTCAAATATTGTAGTACGAGTCGTTCGAATGATCTTGCAATCGAAATACGTGGTCTTACCGAAGCAAAGAGATCTAGGGACACCGTGAAGAACTTCGCCCCCGAAATTGACATCGCTTTCTGACACTGCTGACACACTATTTGTACGAACGTTTTAGCTTCTTCTGAACCGTCATACCAATGACACGAGTAAGCAGCTTCCATCACCGATGAGCTCTGCATATAAAGATCAATATTTTAATCATATTAATATTAAAATTTTTCAAATTTTTTAAATTCTTAATAGCACAATTAAGGTTGTTAATGATTCATGCTGACTTGGGACTAGGAATTCCTTAGAATACATATATCGACGTATATATTTATATATTAATAAAGGTTTAGCTAAATTTTCATGGGATCCTCCATTTTCCAATTTGTGCTCATAATTTGGTGGTTGCACAAAAAATTCTCTAATAGCATTAACTAATTTTTAAAGAGTTAAATAAATTTTGATCGTATATCTTTTGCTATCTGTTCATCGTATCGGTAAAAGTGGATATGTAATATATTGATTGAATTGTTGCATGTGCTCCAGAGAACACAAAAATGGCGAACTTTATTATCAACTGTACGTACCTCTTCAATTAGACGGTTCCCAAATATGCAGAGCATGAATACCTGACCGAGAGAGTAGAGCAAATATCCGATTACCGAGGCCGAGTACACGTTAATTCCATTGATCTACAAAATACGTAAAAATTTACGTTTCTTGCGCAGTAGATTGAAACAGATGAAAAGAATATTTACAATGTCTGACACTAATTGTCATATCATACGCAGTCGATGTTTATTTTAGTTGTTGTACGATTACTCACTTTGGTAGCTTGGTAAGCCAGCAATGTTAATGTGATGGTGGTTGCCAACATGTGCAGCAGTAAAGCGATACCGTACGCGTCTCCAACTGCAGTAACCAGCCTGAAATATGAGAAAATATAATATTTATTTACTGCAGTATCGTCAGTAGATAATAATTGAATAACGGATTTCATATGTTTCTAATAAAAATAAAATTTAAAGTAACGACATCAGGAATTTAAGAATTCGAATTATTAGGTTGGTGCATATGAAATGTCGGATTTTTAAGCGAGTATATAAAACTGCATATCTTTTTTCAAAAGCTATTGATTTAATCAAAATGTGCCCCATTTGTTTCAATACACTTATCCCAACGCGAGTTTAATTCATAAATGTCTGTCTTCAAGAAATTCTTCAAGAAATATTCCATATCAGAGTTTATTAATTCGAAAGATCAGAATTTGTTTAAGACAGGCATTTCTGTATCGATATCTTGTTGAAAAGGGTGTAGTAAAGCAAACGGGCCATATTTTGATTAAATCAACAGCTTTTGAAAAAAGATATACAGTTTTATATATTTACGTAAACATCCGACCAACCTAATATTTTCATTTTACTAAAACTACTAAAGAAAGAAAGGAATTTTTATTTGACTCATGTTTGTTGTAGCGGTTGAAAATATTTTTTGTTTGAAATAAAATTTCAAGATTACGTTAAGGTTATGACAATTACAATACTTTAGCGACAGTAAAATGCAAAGAACTGGATCGATATAAAATATAAAATTAAAAAATTCATATTAAACAACTTCATGTATCCACTCCACTAATGTAAATGCTTCATTTTATTTTTAAATTGAACGATTGTTTAAAAATTAAACGGTTTAGAAAATCATGACAAAAAAGTTTTATTGCTATTACAAGTTAAAAAAGAAAATATGATACTTGTAAAGTCATTCGCCAGTGTTAGTGTCGCTATTCGAATCGTAAATGGTTAAAAAAAGTTTCCGAAGCATTCCCCATCGGAAATACAACCATTCGAAACCCAACAAATAGGTCTTCGTTCGGTAAAGAGTTCAAATGCGTGCAACCGGTTCTTTTACTTTCAGTTTCCTCAGTATAGTTTTACTTTCGGTGGATCCTACGTGACTAAGTTTCGTGTTTGGCACAGTAACAGGTGCGGTAACAGGTTTTCGTGCATACCACGAAACGGCGTCCCTGTCTCAGGTGATCGCGTTGAGGTCGAAGGGTAAACGTCAATCGCGTTTCGACCGGTATCCGTCGTCCGCGAGGGGGGGAGAAAAAAAAGGAACGTGTGAGTACACGTGTTAGACATGTATACCGGCGTTCACGTGAACGTGAACGTACAACCTCTGAATTGTCCAATAAATTGTCCAGTCCACACCGTACGTCCCCAGTTGCGGTCAATATCGCGCTCTCTTAGAATAAATACTTCACCACCGTGGGAATACACGCATCCCCCGGTTTCTCCGTTACCGAAGAATCTATAGGAAACACCACGCGATGCCTCGGTTTTCTCTGAAATTTAGTTCGAGCCTTAGACGATCGTGCCCCGACTTATCTGTTTTCTGCTGTTTTCAAAGATTCTCCGTTCTTTGAACTGGCTGAATCCGATTACTACCGTTTCGCCTTTCCAATCGACCGTCTCGTGATAATTTCTAGACCTTTTGGCAACGTTTCGACGATTTTATCTCTCGTTCGTATTTTACTTTTTTTTTTGGGCAATTCCATGCCCCTCGGATTTTATTGATATTCGCGTGGCCTGTTCTAGAGACCTAATGATTTTACAGGGAAAACTGGAGTTGAAGCTAGTGAAATTTTTAAAATCAATTCTTTTGCTCAGAAAAATCACACGACATATATTATATATCATGCAGAATGTATACAGAAAGTATTTTCAAAAACGGGATCATGGTTTTTGACGAGAGAGAAAAGTTATAGTTATTTGAACTTTCTTTAATTTCATTCAATATAAATATATATGATATAAAAATATCATAACATGAAACGTACTTTGTACAAACAGAAACAAGTCAAATGCTTATGAAATATGAACTACAAATTTTGATTTCATTTTACACGTTTTTTAAGAAGTATGAATTTAAAGAACATAAAATCGTCTATTTTATAAGATCATAGAAGCTTGTAATGCAATTTTAAATTACATATTTTATAGATGACTTTGAAATTATGTATGAATTTATAATCAAAATTCTAAATTTGCGTAGAATTATATTAAAAATATTAAATTTCTTTGTGTACTTATAATTAATTTGTATATAGAATGGTCAATAAAATTTATAGTTGAGCATAATAGTATGAAATTGTAGTTTTTCAATTATTAGCCTGACTCATGGAAATTAGTTTCACCAAGTATTTAATTAATGAATTTTTAAAAGCCGATAAACCTTAGCACAAACTGCATCGCTTTTTTCCGTGTGCAATGTCGCGACAAGGTTATCTCGCAAACAATACTTTAATCGCTCCAACGTCCGCCAAAAAATACTATCGGCCTTGAATAGTTCGTCCGCGACAGAAATGAAATTCTGCCGGTCGTAGTAATAACGTAAGGTTGCACGAGTGTTCGTAATACGTTCGCAACTGGCGGAGTCTTGCATAGAATCGATCATGGAAGCCGAAGGAGCTTAAAAATCCATTTGTGTTGCTTGATACGAAGGTAAAACCTCGAGTAAACAGAATATTGACTTTCCACGCGCTAGTGTTCAACCGCCGGAAATTTCCGTTATTGAATTATTTATCGAAAATGCAACTTCCGCTGGATACAGTCGTTAACCTTATGAACTACGCCAACTATAATATTGTCACGGTACCGGTGTGTTTGTTAAACAATAAAGTAAAAAGTGAACGGAACAACCAGAAAATGATAGTTTGAACTACTTTTCGAATGCAACGTCCCCCTTATCAGAAAGTAAAAAGTATATCGTACATAAGTCGTAAATAAATCGTGTTGCAGCAGCGTTAAATGAAATCTTCAGTTTGTATTGTTATAGAAAATATTGATATGAAATGTGAAATTAAGACAAAGTACTAGATCATCGAATATTGCGCGAGATTATGAAGTGTATTTGTATAATAATTGTAAGATTGAATATAAGAATATTTGGCTGCAGTATTTTACGGGTCAATGAACTATATTGTTTATAAAGTGCCTCGTATGGATAATTTAGGCACTTTGTTGCACTAAACAACTTGGACAATAATTTTTCATATAAATCGTACAGAAAACATAACACTTGGGAACCTTCCAATAATGTTTGCGATTGTTAGACTCTGCCAATTTGTTTTTCATGTTTCATCGAGATCAAAAGGTGCCGAGGTCAACTCGAATAGAAGCATCTTCAAACAATTCGGATCGAAATGTGTAATTCAAAAGACGAACGTCTCGGTTTCGGGACACAACAAAGTATTTTGATAGCAAACGCGAAAGTGTACGGGCGTAATAAAGTTAGCGTATTCACGTTTGCATCTGGCAGAGATTATTATCCTAATGGAAGTCTCTCATTGTTAGGTTCGCGAAAGCTGGAGGGGACTTCTCATTGTCGCCGTAGATTACGTTTCCATGTAGAAGTGAACTCCGACTGGGAATCGAAATGGGAAACTAGGTTATACCGTCGTCAAGGCGTCCGTCATGGTGACGAACTTCGAAATTGCGACGTGCCGTAATTTGAGCCTGCTAATTGTGAATTAGCCAGCAATTTCCGAAACTTTATTTTCAGTTGAGCAATATAAAACCCGTCCGCCGTTTCGATACTCTGTTCGAACAAGTCGTCCGATCTTCTCGAGAAGGGATTTCGTAGTATTGATACATAGAATTGTGTTTCGAAGAATAAACAAAATAATAAATAATAATAAACAAAATAATAATAAACAAAAATAGAACAGGCAACTACCATTACGCCACGGATTTACGAAAAATAATAAATGTTCCGCATCCCGTGCAAGAAGCAGAAGACACTCGTGCATTTTCATAACTCTCCGATAAGTTTGATAAGTTGAAGACAATGTATTGCAACCTCTCAATTATTTAAATTTTATTACTTTAAATTATATCTGTTCGTTTTTTCTAAAAATGTATAAATTTCTCAGTGCGAGTATCACATAGAAAAATATACTGCAAATTCATTAATATAATTTTAAAATCTGAATGTTTATCATTATATATATTTTTTATAATACTATCCGTATCGTATTGAATTTTAATTTTCTAAAGATATTATTCAAAATTTGTTAAATCCCTAAACATTGTCACTAAAATTTGATAACATTTGGACGCAGCAGTCTATCAATATAAATCTAATATCAAATAATATGACGAAAGGGAGGAAATAAATATATTCAAATATAAATAAATATATAATTCTTCTTTTAAATATGTGAAAAGAAGTATTAAGAATATGGCTGATATGTACAATATTCATACGAAAAAGAAACTTCCCAAACGGACATCATTCTTGGTTGAGTGACTTTTGAAGCGTAAGCTTAAAAAACCAAGTTTTGACAATAGCGGACAGCACAAGCATTAAAATAAGTCCAATTACTCACCTCACGATGTGCTTGTGCCTCTCCACCCAATATTTGATTGCGCTTCGGACCAGCATTTCTTGATTTTTCGTCAATCCGTTCGGCCCGATCGTTCCGTTATACTGTCCACCAGCATTTCCTCGGAAAGTCGCCGCGAAATCTTGCCGATTGTTATAAATCCTTCGGAGATCCATGTCCAACATACTGTCATTATTCGATGGTGTGACCGGTGGCGGCGCATCGATATCCGCCACCTGTTTCGCACTGCTAGCCTAATGGAAAATAATTTTCATATATAAAGTATATAGTCATAACGTAAACTGTGTAATTTTATATAAAACTTCGGTTTTTGCAATCGATGCAGAACAGTTTTATTTAACATGACTGCAGTCTGACTGTTACGGATAAAAGTGCAATAATTAAAGAAAGTTGAAAATAAATTTGTTATAAAGACTTAAGGGTTTGCATCAAATCACTGATGATAATTTCACCGACAACGTCTTAACCCACACCACGTGACAATAACGTTTTCATCGACACTCATCTCACCGATTATTGACTTTCGTATTTACCTGGCAATCGAACTGGATGACTATCAATGGCATGTAAACGTAAAGTCAATACCGGTGATTTCACACGTGTCGACGAAATCGTTGCCATTCGAACGGTGTTAATTAAGAAACAACCGCTAATTTAATCAAATCCCTTAACAATGTGAAATATTTTTTGTAACACTTCGAAATGTTTATTATCCCAGTCCCGTCAACGAATAAATATTTCCCCGCATAAAAATTGTGTCACTACGAGTGTCAGCGCTGATTTAAATCATTAATTTTAATTAATATTTATTAATACGAAATGTACTGTTTTTGCGTGCTGTGTCGCGTACAACACATAAATGCGACGCATTGCTAATGAAAAATAATGACCGAACGCGAACTTACTTTGAACAATTCGCCGCTGTTCGGCACGACAGTGTCCAAAGTTGCGCTGAACTCCATCAACGGCTTCATGATGTTTTTCAGGTGCTGGATTTGCTCGCAGGCGAACAGAAGGAACGAGCAGAAAAGCGAGTCGAAAAGATTCGCGTCCAACATGGAGAATAGGAGAAAGTAGAATTGGAATATAAGCGTCAGTATGTGCGCCATTCCGTGGCTGGGATTGTACGGGTACCAAGAGTAAAGCATGAGTCTTGGCACCTAGTCAAAACAGAAAGAAAACGATCGTCTTGACCCTGCAAATAATTCGTACGACGTGGATGGTAACCGTTCGAAAGGGCATAGCGGATTAAGATGGTCAAAACTGCCCTTAGCGATTTTTCAATGAGTCATAGACCGTTCGATAGCTGACCAATAAAAACTCATCCGTGCAAAATTTTAACCCTGTAACTTGTCCGTGAGGGTAGTCACAGGGTAAATTAGATTTCGCGGTTTTCCGGCATTTTTCCACCTTTAGCGGCTTTCTAAAATTTTGAAAAAAATGTGGCTTATTTCAGACATCGAGCCGCATATTATAGAAGTTTTTCAGATTTTTAGGTTGCAAACTGTGATTATAAAAAATGAAAAACCCCCAAAAACTCGG